>NC_140957.1:109726475-109791475 GCF_014529385.1 Adiantum capillus-veneris
TTATGTTTCCTTGAAAATTTTGGGGATGCATTGAAGGAACTTTTATGCAACCAAATTGAAATTGAGGAAGGATTCCTTACCGTTGGATTTGTGTGAGTGACAAGAACGCAGAAAGAATGCAATCACATTAAAAAAATGACCCTCCTATACTAGAGGAGAAGTAAACATGACCCTCCAACACTAGAGGAGAACTATATTGTAACCCTTCCACACTGGAGGAGAAAACAAGTGTACAAGGAAAGGGCACATTTTCTATGGTTTATAATACATGAGTGAGGAGTCAAGATGGAGCCACCTCCTTGACATACATACGTATGTTTTTTTTTCTTTTGGCTGGCACAACATGTGAGCACAAATCATGATATTTTGAATCCATGTCCATAAAATTTAAATTGCTATCGACATCCTCTATTTTGACAATTGATCACTTGAGTTTAAGCGCTTTGGAATCGATTTTTGACACAAAGTACAAGCACAATACAACCCTTCCATTCGAGCATATTCAATGATTTACTTCTTGAGTGTGATTTGAATTAAACTGTATACTACAAAGCTTTGGCATGCCATGCACACCATTGAGAGGTTTGAGGCTTTCATCTGTTGCTCGTAAAAGTACATCAAGAGGTTTGAGGCTTTGAGCTGTTGCTTGTGAAAGTACATCAAGAGGTTTGAGGCTTGGGGCTGCTGCTTGTAAAAGTACATTTAAGCATCAGCATTGACATGCTTTTCTTAACGCCGATAAATTGAATGTTAATAATAAATTGAACCATTCATTGCAAAGTGATCATGGCATAGCGTTCAAAAGAGCAAACCCAAGTTCATAAGGTCTGTAGCATTCTGTAGTGGACATCAACAAGAGTACAAGTAGAAGCCTTGAGCAAAGCAACCAAACATCAGCAGGAGCATAGTCACCTTGGCAAGGTACAACTCTACAATTTTGTTTGCTTGATGTGCTCGTCGTTGTCGATCGATAAAATTGAATTATACCTATTACTTCATCCGGACCCATTATCGTAAGTGAACCATTTGGCAATCATGTCACACTAGTTTAACAAGGTAAAGTTTTTACGGTGGCCTCAAGAAGGCAATATTGTTAGTTGTAATAAATTGTGTGTGTGTGTGTGTGTGTGTGACATCAAAGTTCGAGAAAAATCATTTTGAAAAACATACAAAATTTTCTTTGGGTAGATTCAAAGAAGAAATTTTACAAAATAATCGATGTTTTTTGTAATTTTACTCTATTTTTATTAAAAAACTTCGAACATTGGTGTGTGTGCATGCATGCATGTGTGTGTGTGTGTGTGTGTGTGTGTGTGAGTGAGAGAGAGAGAGAGAGGGGGGGAGGTAGTATTGGAAAAAAATTGGGGTCCAATGTATTTTAATCGGCTAAAAATGTAAAATCTCAGTTATATTTTGAGCTTGCTTTTAAAAAAATCAAAAAATTTACACAAGTTTTAGTGTTATTACCGGCAAAAGCTTCAAATTTTGACCTAAAAATCAAAAGAATTTTAAGTTTACTCTTATTTTCATCCGTTACAAGTTAGAGAGAGAGAGAGGATCTTCTTTATACATTTTTAATGCCTCACATCAACACCAATATAGAGACACCTTTTAAAAACACTAAAATAAAAAAAAAATCATATTGTATGTAATCAAATGGTGATGAAAAGACTAAAGTGTAAACAAAGGGTACATCACATTCAATGTGATAGTGAAACTTTTGATGGTGAGAGATTTGCACCTTTTCTCTACCAACTCCTCTATATGGCCTTCTTAGCCAAAAAGTACTTGCATGGTATACAATGATAAAAAACCCACTACCCTAGGCGTGACTCGGCTCTTAATTTTTGTTTGTGCAACATTGTAAGCACTTCCACGTTGGAGGACCACACTGGCAGTGTGGCAAGGCTTACCTTATAGGAAGGCCATCTCTCAGCCGACCTTTGACTTTGCCTAGAGAGGGAAAGAGGGATCATTTTCTCAACGCGCTTCTCTCTCTCTCTCTCTCTCTCTCTCTCTCTCTCTCTCTCTACACAACAGATTGATGAATTTGAATGATTGAGGAACTTGCAAGTATCTCTGACGGTGCAACAGGGACAAGAGGTATGTTGGGTTCTGTGCTAAAAGCGCCATTTTTGTTGATTAATCAGAAAACAGAGCTCTAGGGTTCATGTATTGGTGCCTCTGTGTGTACGTTTTTGTGCTCTAGGTTCATGTATATGTACCTGCCTCTGAGAGAGAGAGAGAGAGAGAGAGAGAGAATTTTTTGGGGGTGCGTCATGTGGGCGATGCCCATGTGAAGTTTGTACTTTCAAAACAATTTCATTTGCCATTCTGGTCCAAATTGTTGCTCCTTTTCTTGCAGCTCTTTGGAAATTGAGCTTGTTTGCGCTCATTAGAGTAAGGAGAGACAGCAGGAAAGAGGAATGAAAGGCAACAATCACTCAGAAAATGCGCAAGAGGCGAAGCAAAGCTCACAATCTCGCCGTGTCTCCTCAAGGGCATACAATAAGAAAGATTTTGATTATCTTTCGACTTTCCCGAGAGTTGCTCACTCTACAGCTCTGAAGACATCCACCATTCAGCATGTTGATGATGTCGAGCTCAGATCACATGAGCCGAGTGATGGCGAGAGTGATCTTTTCATGACCACAAGCTCTGTCGATTACACGAATTCTCTTAGCTCGGTGAGTTCAACAAGCTCTAGTGCTCAAAGCTCTGCAAAGTATAATGCGTCATTGACTGACATGGAGAGCGATCATCATCAACAACATCAGAGTCATTCATACCATCACGACCGGCCTCGTCGCCATCACCGTCCTCACCGTGACGGTCATCACAAGCACCATCATGATGATGACCATCTGCAACTTAGCGATATGAGCAGTCTCTCCCCCCGAAATTTTACGGAAAACCGACCAGATCTCCAGACAGTGAATGAAGAGAAATCGGGCAGTGAATCAAACTTGGAATTGAAGGACAAGTCTGAAAATGATTCTGTTGAAAGGAAAGAAGCACCTATTAAATTGCGACCGAAGGTCAGATCAAAACATATTGACACGGTAAGTTCTTCATTCCTGCCCCCTCTAAAGCCATTTTCTGTGTCATTGTGTACTTCCATGATAGTTTTTCCTCTTTGTAGCTTGCTTGTTTGCGTCATCATTGTGCATTTGGTCTATTGTTCAGAACTTTCCATGTAAATGTTCATACAAGCATTAAATTGATGTTATTGTGGAGTTACAATGTTGAAAGACGATGTAGTGTATTTCTGTGTAGGTATGGATGAAAGAGAATGTGGATATGCATGTGTAGAGGAATATTTTTATTCAACTATATGTAAACTATCTTATGGTTTGGCAATCTGTCATTTGTGCAGAGTGTTGCATATGTGTTATGGCAGAATGCTTGTTTGTGGGTGTTGCAAGTATGCAAGTGTAAGGTCAAGTTACGATGTTGGCGGTAACTTATTTGCTCTGAAATAGTCACTGATATCTGTTGGCATTATTGTTAACACAAGCCAAACATGCACATAAACAGCAAAAGGGACAGAGTCCAGACATCCAACTCACCTCCCAGCCATAGAGCCTAAATAGCTCACCCCCCTAGCCTGGGAGCCTGCAGCTACTCCCGCCTAGTGCCTGGCCTCAAGGACTGGTGTCCCATACAAGATCAGCTCACGAATGAGCCCATGGTCGCATTTCATAGGACTTCATAACCGCCTAACCTAAGGGCATGTTTCACACTGGCTTGACACTGCTCAGACGTCCATATTGATGTCTAGGGATGTAGCAATTATGTACCATTGGACATGTGTGTCTCTAGCACATAATCGCCCTAACCTAAGGGCATGTTTCACACTGGCTTGACACTGCTCACACGTCCATATTGATGTCTAGGGATGTAGCAATTATGTACCATTGGATATGTGTGGAACTGTTAGATGAAAAATATGGTCATATATGCATGTCTAATGTTGACGTAAGGTTTGGCAGTACTCTTTGTTCTTTGTAGAGCTAGACACACATGTGCATTCACATCAGTGTTGTGTATCGTACATACACGGTCTAAATGTGAAAGCTAAGGCTTAACCTTTTGCAATTCATGGAGCCATGAGTAACAATTTTTTTCTGTATGTGCAACATCAGCCTGCAGTTCTTCCCAAGTTCGGGTCGTGGGATACAAAGAACCCATCATCGGGAGAGGCGTACACACTTATTTTCAAGAGATTGAGAGATGAAAAGAAATCAGGAGCAGTGCCAGTCTGTGGCTCACCGACACATCCGAAATCAGAAGAAGTAGATGAACCACTCGAACTAGAAAGCAAGGCAAAAGAGCCTCTTTGTCCGAATTCTTGTGCAAGGAAGGATTTCTCTAGAAGAAAAGGGAAAACGACTTCACATCAGGAAGCGACTCCATATCGAATGGTAACATAGATTGTCTGCACAGCTTGTGGTTTCAAACTGCATGTGAGCTTTACAAGACATGATGGAGCATATAGAGCCTCTTTCTGTTTGCTTTAACACTCTCTTAACCCTTCACAAGCATAAAGTTGCTCTAATGCATGTAACCAGCACTTGTGTACTGTAAAGGTTTAAATGGTTTTTCTGTTTTATGATAAAATATTTCATAAGATCGGGAAGTTGGTTTTTGACCTTACCATTTGAACAGCGTTGCTGTAAGCCTGTAGAGGACACATTTAAGGCCAGACCAATGTGGCTTGCTTAAAATGCCATGGGATGTGTCAGATATGAATGCTACCTATGCGGCCCCAACTGGACACGTGAATGTTTTCTAGCTCTGATACTACTTGTTAGGGTTAGGGTCAATTATTGAGAGTGGCAGAAGCAATGCCATGAGATGTGTCGTATATGAATGGTACCTATGGGACTTCAATTGGATACTCGAATGTCTTCTAGCTCTGATACCACTTTGTTAGGGTTAGGGTGGAATAATGAAAGTAGTGGAAGCTCTGATGACTTTTTATGGATCTAGCGCTGATACCACTTGTTAGGATTAGGGTCAATTAGTAAGAGTAACAGAAGCAATGCCATGAGATGTGTTGTAAATGAATGGTACCTATGGGACTGCGATTGGACATGCTCTAATACCATTTGTTAGGGTTAGGGTGGATTAGTGAGAGTAGCAGAAGCTCCAATGGCTTTATATATAGATCAGGCCTCAAAGCAATCTCTGCCTTCCTTAATTTGCAAAGCCATGGTGTTTTAAATGATGCCCATCATCGAATAAGCTGGCGTATTTTACATGTGCACGTTTTCTCAGCATGTGCACTAATAAATATAAATTGCCACAATTGTTTGAAGGGTGGGTGTTCTAACTTCTAAAGACTAATTCTACAATTTCTTTTTTTTTATAAATTTGTTGTCAGAGGTGGATCTTATGCTGCAAGACCTCAGTTTTGGATGACTAAGCTTTACAGACACTTGGAAAGCCTTCGAAACGAACTATCAAAAGCTGGAATGGAGAGGTTGATCTAAAAAAAAAAAAACTACCTTAAAGCAAGCCTTTGGGTGCTAGTCAATTGATTACCATGTTGAAATTGAATGAAGAAGGAAGCTTTGGATCAAATGTTCTTGTGGTGAAGGCTACTCGATTTAGTCTTGTCTTCCAATTATAAAAAGAAGCATTTAATATTCTTTTTATTGATTCTTTCAAGAAAAAATCATTCATATGTTTTCTGTACTTTGACATCTTGGGATATAGAAGAAAATATTTTTAAAATGAGCATGAGGAGCTCGCTTTCTACTTCACCATCAATGGTGTGTGGGTATATTGGGTTCAAGCAAGAATATTCAGCTTATATTACTGTTAAGGCCTTGCATTTTGCTCTTTTGTTTATTGGCGATTCCGTAAAAAAGCAGGCTTTGGGCTCATAAATGAGTAGTATTATTGATAACTTTCAAACTCTTTGGCCTTTTTCCTCAATGATACTGTCCTCAGTGTTTACATTTTAGAACCAAAGCAAGAAAGGTGCACATTGTTTTTGGTTTGAGAAGGCTAAACTAATAAACTTCTTTCCTTTAATGCTAGCTTATGATAGTTGATATCTTGGTTTACAGCTTAAAACTTTTGAGTGGTGGGGGCCAACTACTTTTGAGTTGTTTTGGTGGACTTGGTTGAGGTACAAAGCAAGGTGAAATCATATTTTATATAGAGGGAATCCTAAATACATTACTAAAGTTCCTCACTTATAGTAAAACCTCCTAGAATGTAGGGGCACCTTTTTGGTCTCCCTAGGCTAGACCTATGTAAGTTCACTTTTCTCTTTTTCTTCTTTTCCCTAAGAAGTCTCTCTTTTCCTCTTTGCCCAAACAACCCCCCCCCCCCCCCCCCCCCCCCCCCCCCCCCCGCCCCCCCCCTCTTCTCAATATGGTTTTGCTTACCTTATCCAGAGTCAAGATCCAATGATGGAGCGTCCACTAGATAAGCCTATCTCCTCAAATGCCCGTTGGGTAAGCCTCAGAGCATCTCAAAATTTACTTGGAAAGAATTTGAGAATGTCCAAAAGCGTTTTCTTACAAACTTTCTCCAAGTTAAAACACAAACACCATATATGCTATTACTCCTTGAGTCGGGATCTCTTCCAATTGAGGTTATAGACATAGAAAGGGTTGTGGAGTACATGATAAAGATACGTAAAAACCCCTCACATTGACTTCCTACAATCGCGTGGAAAGTAAGCAAAAAAGTTCAAAAGACGCATAAAAGCAAGATCTTGAGCACGCGATGGGTGCAAGACATAAAGAAGTGGTTTGGGAGATGGGATGCATTACATTTGCTACATGATGCTTCAATTGATTTCCAAGTGAATGAAGCTTTTCTACAACACAAATGTATTACAGCTTGGGAGAAATCCGGTGGGTCGTGCTTCATACATTACATCACCCATATTGCCTCCAACTACAAAACCATCTTCTTCGTTGAAAGAGAAAACCGTACTCACACTTACATGCTCGAGCCTATCCCCTTGTCGACGATACGCACTATCGTAGCCACTCGGCTTAGCTCCCATTTCCCAAGTGAATGAAGCTTTTCTACAACACAAATGTATTACAGCTTGGGAGAAATCCGGTGGGTCGCGCTTCATACATTACATCACCCATATTGCCTCCAACTACAAAACCATCTTCTTCGTTGAAAGAGAAAACCGTACTCACACTTACATGCTCGAGCCTATCCCCTTGTCGACGATACGCACTATCGTAGCCACTCGGCTTAGCTCCCATTTCCTTCGATACGAGCCAGGGCGTTGGGGCAATGGAGAAGAGTCAAATTGATTGTGTATATTATGCTCAATGCAAGTTCGAGAGTCTGAGTACCAAACACTACTAGAGTGCTCATCTTTTGGTCACTTTCGAACTTGCTTCTTTCACATTTTCAGCCATGACATAGACCTACACACTTTCCTCTCATAGCCACAATGTAGGCTCTTCATTGCGACTCTCATCACCACAATTTTGGAGCATCGAGAGTCGTTCATCAACCATACACATACTACATCACATGTAACTTTGATCCCATAGGTCATATTTGACCTCCGAGGACGATAATGAAATCTATCTATCTCTTGCACACTCACACAACCACATGGTAGCATGTAGGTATGATTAGGAAGAGGATGGGAGGTTGGGAATTTTGCCATGAGAATATGAAGGTGATTAAAATTTTGACAAATAGGTGTACATCATGTGTGCAAGATTGTTAGATGTGTAAAAGTGGTTGGTGAAAGGATTAGAAAAAGAGGTCGATAATTTATGATTTTTGGCCTTTCATCACTTTTACAATCTTTGATAGGAGAGAGATTATAAATTTGGAATCTTCACATAGAGCTTGATATAGTCTTTCTAGTAAGATTTCAAATTTATTTTGAAGGACAAATAGGGATTCAAAGTAACTAGCCGTTTTGGCATGTTTGAATTCTAAAGTTGTTCTTTGATTAGTTTCTAAATACTAAAAGTTTGTAAACCACCAAATAAAGAGGTGCTCTTAAATCCTAGAGTATTAAAGAGTTTGGAAGGATGATCAATGATGCATTATCTCATTTTCCATCATGTATGTCGGCAAAAATCATTGCACACACAAAAAGATCATCCTCGAGTGTAGCGTTTAATGCCCAATGTAAGGTCATATGTTGCCCTCATGTTATCAAGATACATTTGAAAAAATTCTTACCATTGGGTGTTGCTTTCATCTTAAGTGTATACTTCAACTCCAACCCCAAGGGGACCTCTTGCCATTCTTGATCAACACCTTATGCTCAACAGGTTGTCAATAAAAAATAGGGGATTGTGGGGTAGAGAAAAGGATGATGGTGCGTCTTCTATATGACAGCTTTCCACAGCTCAAAGGCAATCACTTTTGGAGTTCTCCAACTGCACTACTTGCCCAATTTTAAGAAAAGGCAGGTATATTGAGGGTAATAATGAAGGTTTGACCTCTAAACATCCTCGATATGATCATAAACATCCACAATATGGGAGAGTTTCCAAGCGAATCACTATATTTTGATGGGTTTAGGGCAACAACTAAAACTTTGGCTTCGGATGTATGATACTTTGGTGGACTCTAAGTACAACCTCCACCTTAAAGCTTCCTCTGGTTGGTCCTATTCCCAACACGACTTCTAATATTCCAAATAGTGGGGGTAGAGAGCACCATGTGTGTGTGTGTGTGCGTGTGCACGCACACACACACACACTCTCGTGCATGCACATGTGCATGCGCATCGAAGCTAGAAATAACTACATTTAGAAAAAGTAAAGCTAAGAGGATACTGTCATGCCAAGGGCAACCCTAGGGTCAAGGACCGTCGGTCAAGGGCCAGCTGCTAATGGAAAGGGAATCCTAGGCCAGGTGGCTATATAAAGGGAGGTTGGGAGGAGGATTCATTATGGAAGTTCCCTAGGCTTTACACTGGTATCAGAGCTCAGAGTCTTCTTGGGGCGTGGTCCTTCTGCTTTATGCATGAATTGCATGAGCATGCAAACGGTGGAGAAGGGGGTTGAGGAAGACCTCATGCAGGGTTGTTAAGCAAGAAGTCAAAGGGAAAACGACCGAGTGTAGTGACCCCTATGTCGAGAACGAGGAGGGAGTCTACCAACACAAAATAGTGCAAAGGGGGGACTTGACAGGGTAGCGGTGGCGGGGAGCAAAGTGTCACGTTGTGGCCAAGCATACCAAGGAGCAGAAATCTCTCCCTCACTCTATTTCTCCTTCAACAGTGCTACAAAGCAGTGCCATAGCTCTTCAAGAGCATCCCTTTCACACACCATGCGACCAATCTACCAAAAAGCCAAAGTTTTTACCCGTTCAAGGGGTCTTCCCACCTAGTGTATTCCGTTGGGCTGTGAATTGAAGCAAGGATGGTGCAAAACCACAGTGTGAAACCTCGTACAGGACTTCATTGCAATGCATAATTTGCAACTTGGCAAGATTGTGCTGCAAATTTTCTTCTCGACGAGTATTTTAGAAGAGTTTGTTCAAGGCTTTATTTCAAATTTCTTCACACTACGAACACCATAATTTGTATCAAAGTGATTTTGACGAGTTATCAAGGTGAAAAGGAGTGGCATGGGCCCTCTATTTCACGCATGCAAGGCATGATCCTTGGTGGCCTTGCCTCCAAGCATGTATGGCATGGCCATCATGGGGCTTGGTTCTCGGCGGCCCAAGGCCTCAAGCAACACCAAGGCAAAATTGATCCATATAGAGGACCACTATACTAAGGAAATTTTGACAAAGGCACGTCATCACAAGTTATTTACGAGGTATGCAATTGATATTTTTTATTTATATGATATACAACATATATGTGTGCACTTTACACACTCAAGCCATAAGCACGGCTTGCAACATTTACCATCAACACCAAATGCTTGTTAGTTACTTTGTTAGTAAAGAACAATGATTGGTTGAAGCCCAGAGTCAAGAATGGCTTGAATACAAAATTGGGTCAGAAACAGGGCTTCTCCAATGTATCTCGACAAGGCAATGTCAGAAGCAAGGCTTCCTTTTTCATGCTTATGGTATACTACCTACCCATAATATGGAGTATGCTATGAGCATATCGATTTGGGGAAGCTTTACCATGGTATGACATGACCATTCAATGGGTATCGCTATTATATCTAAGACGAGTTTAGGGCAAAGGTGCTTGGCATGGCTGACCACTTGTTACAGCTTGAGAAGCCGACATGGGTTTCTCTATTTTTGTGTTCTGATTTTTGCTAGGACACGGTTCCTAGGCAAAGATTTTTCTCCATTTCGTTGATGGAGACAAATCTATATGGTCAAGGACAACAATAATCAAGCCTAGCAGGTACGAGGTACATACCTTGCATGTATTTTTTTGCTTTTCAATATGTGGTACAATTCAACAAGGTCGATTATTTGTGAATCTTCGACAAGGTCGGCTTTCTTTTGTTATGAAATTTGTAAATAGGAAAGAGTATATGTTAGCTATGAGCAATGGTATCATCCTACTGAGATGTATCATGCCAAGACAAGACTTCCCATGTTTGGAATATGCTATGAGCATACGAACTTGGAGGAAGGCTTGGCAAGTGTCTGCATGTTATTTCATTATGTGCCAAGACGGCGTATATGGTGCATACGACAACTCTCTCTCGCCCAGAAGATATGGCTATGAATGAGATTCATGTGAGTTTTTATTTCCAAAACTCAAGACAACTGCCCACAACAAAGAAACCAGGTTAGACAATTTCAAGTTCTCTTGTTTTTCTACATTTTAACCTTTAAGTTGGCAAAGATTTCCTGTTGTACAAGCCAAGTGCTTTGACAACATTCAAGAGAAGCAAGGCTTCTAACCCATGTCAAGATACTGCCCATTGACTTGAAATCAAGGGCATTGGCACACAATTGTGGGAATTTGGCAAAGTAGGGATATAAGCTCACATTTTTCGTATGACAATGGTGAATTGCGATGTGCAAGGCACTTCTGGTATCGGCTCAAACTCTTGAGGCTGTCATTATAGCCAAAGACTTCTACTTTCACCTTTTCAGTGTAGCATGCATGTCATGCCAGTAAGGTGGAACTCATTCCCCTCACTAATTATTTACACTTCCGCTATAACACCAACTACTCTATCAAGGACACAACCAGATGTTGAATGTTTAAAATCATTTACTTAAATGAATTTTATTCACGAGTGAGAGAACAAATTAAATTTGATACACTCACGATCACCTCCAAGGTAGGTGGGTGAAGCTGTCACTTATGTTTTTTGTTGCATCTCTATGAGAGAGCATCGTACAAGCACATAGTTGTACGCTTATAGGATAACCTATGACACAGATATTGTTTGCACAGAAGCATACGCAAGGGACAAACAACACAGTAGAATTGGGGATTTTCCTCAGTCCAACATTTTTTCTCTCTTTCCTAATTATTTGTCAAAATAGTGAAATTAAGCATGATTTTACTAAAATATTTCTGTGTCGATATGGTAAAAGAAAGGGCTACGAGCCATCTATCCTCAAAGGGCTACAAGCCATCTATTTTGGAATGGCTAAGAGTTATCTCCATCAGTGATTGCTATAAATATCGAACAATTCTATCTAGTTGAGTACCTATCCATCCTAATGGACAAGCAAGAGTCTTGCCATTAGCGACTTTTTGGGTGTTACTTGAGCACTACATACTTTTAGTGCGAAGGTCACGCTGAGTTTTTGAACGTCTTAAACTCGTAAAGGCTTATCTCTACCAAGGTGTACAGATGAAGCAAACATTTCAGATAGCACGATTGTCCATAAAAAATCCAAGATTATGGGTTTTCAAGTCCACCAAAGATCTAGTTGTGAATATGATTTCAACTTCAATGGATTTTCAATTTTGTTTATAGTACTGAAACTGTCTATACGAGCATAGTTTTGGGGTAAGACCCAGCTCGCAATGATTAAATCACTTATTAAGTTTTGATGGTTAATTCTTGGAACCTTCTTCTCACTTGCACTTTCAAGGAAAGAAGTACACAAGCTGCCAAGGGGTAGTGGACAAGTTCAACTTCCAAAGTTGACTTCACTCATTGTTAGAGACGATAGCCTATGTTGGTCACCATTGGCTGCTAGGCTGAGAAATTTCCATATAGAGTCTAACCAAGAGGTTTGGATTGCAAAGGCAACACCCAGGGTTACTTGTGCAATTTTTCTTAGTGTTCCTAGGCATTTTGTAGGCGAAAAATTTGCTCATGTGCATTCCACTATGAGTAAGTGCACTATGTTCAACCTCTAGGTATGCAATCGATTTGGTTTTCTTTCATTTTTTACTATGTTTTTGTTTATTTTTCCAAGTCAGATAAATAAGCTTGAATGATTTAATCCATTTCTCTCTTCAGAGACATGACAAGGTCATGTAAGAGAAAAGACTTTTGGGCCACAATGTTCCAGATACATTTCTGCATTGTGCAGTTATGGACCTATATGTACGCTTGTCTTTGGCACATGTTGTCACATGGGATACAACATGCTCTAGGCGCTCATAGAAGCACAAATTTCATTCAAAACCCAAACCTCTTTCATGGAAACATGTAGCCTCGCCCCCAATTACACAGTCGTAACTTCAAAAAATTGAAAGGAATACGCGAGCTTCCACCTTCACAACAACCATTTTCTGATTTTGTAGAGGTTTAAGAGATTCTAAACTAAATCTCACACACCATTTTGATAAGGGAAGACCCTAATTCACTCCCTCACAAGCTCATATACAAAGATTGCGACGATGCAAGATTGCAACACACATAGATTGGGCAACCATAGAAGCTATTTCACAGTAGTGATAAATTGCAGGTTTTTTCACTTAAAATAAGACTTCTCTCTCATCCCCACAAAATTATCAACTGATGTGTCATTTCTTGGGCATTTTTACCAATTTTGACCAAAACTAGGTCATTTTTTGCCATTTTTTAGCCAAGAAAGACAATTTTTAATGTGAAAAATCCCAAACAGTCGGAAAAATCCCTAAATTTGTGGGATCACTCACATATGCATAAAAATCATAGAAATGTATCAATTTTCATCACTTTTCCATTTTGGGTCACTTTTAATGCGACGACACCTGTGATCTATTATTTTTGGCAATTTTTATCCGCATCAACCTTTGTAGGTGTATACCACTATAAAACGCATGGAGTGTGTGCATTGTCAAAACAAATCAAGCATCTTATCAAGTGGAAAAACATGCAACAATGTAATATCCAGGGCCACGACTCCCGAGATAGGTATGTACATGCCAACAACCGTAGTAGTCGTTTTAACATATATCACAATATGTACATTATTGGTTTTCTTTCCATGCATAGAGAAGTGTCAAAAATAGGTGAATATATTTATTTCACACTATGTAGGTGCCACGGCACAACATTCACCACCTTTGAACCTACACATCCTCCGGTATGTGCCACAACAACATTTATTAAGCATCCAAACTCATGGTCAAACACCATATCTTCACTTTCATCCTCAGTTTGCATATACTTGGATCCATCATCCTCTTCATTTGGTTGTGCATCAAATGCATTAGCATCCCCTCTTCCTTTGAAAAATTTAATTATTTTTCCTGCAATGGAAATTTTTCTGGTTCTTCTCTATCTGTAGTTATTTTTCCCACACATCCATAGCGACAGAGCACTTCATTAAGTAGGAATTTACATACATCCTTTGTACTCTTTGTCCTCAATGCACGCGCTTCAACTTGATTGGACAAAACTTCTCAACCTACACCCATTAACTCAATGCAATGTGCAAACCGCTTGTAAGAGCATCTATTGGGTTGTTATTAGTGTGGACCTTGACAAGTTCCAAGCACTTATCCGTCAATGCATCTAGAATGAGATGATACCTCACCTCAATGTGTTTTGAATTGGAATGAAACATGGGATTCCTTGCCAAAGCAATGGCACTCTGACTATCACAATGCAAAATTGGATCATGTTGGATGTCTAGATCTCCCACTATATGTGCCAACCATATAGCTTCCTTGCTGTCATCTGACACTGCAACATACTGAGACTCTATAGTGGAAGAAGACGTACAATCTTGGAGAGATGATCTCTAAGAAATGTCTCCTCCTGAAAATATGAAAATGTAGTCAAATGTAGATCTCCTACTATCTCTGCAACCTGCATAATCTACATTCGTGTAACCAACAATAAATGCATCACTATTGCTAAAGCATAAACACCTCTTTACTATACCCTTTAAGTATCTAAGGATATGTTTCACCGCTATCCAATGATGCTTGCCAAGATTAGTCATATACCGACTAACCACTCCCACTAAAAATGCAATGTCTAGCCTCCTGGCTACCATAGCATATATAAAACTACCTACAACCAATGAATATGGCACATTTTCCATTTTTGTTCTCTCAGCATTTGACTTGGGAGAATCTTCCTTGCTAAGTTTCAAATATGATGGTAGTGGGGTACTCATTGCCTTTCCCCTGCATACTGAAATGCTGCAAGACTTTGTGGATATAAGATTCTTGAGATAACTCAAGGATATCTCTTTTCCTGTCTCTCTTGATACGCATACCAAGAAAATGATCTGCTTTGCCCAAATCTTTCATAGCAAAGTTTTTGCTCCAACACTGTCTTCAATTTGGCAATCTCATCAGTGGACTGTCTTGCAATGAGCATGTCGTCTACATATAAAATGAGAATGACCAAAGAACCATCATTGAGTTTCTTTAAATACAAACAATGATCCTCTTGACTCCTTCTAAAACCCTGGGACCGCATAAAAGCATCAAACTTTTGATACCATAGCTTAGAACCATCATTGAGTTTCTTTATATACAAGCAATGATCCTCTTAACTCCTTCTAAAACCCTGGGACGACATAAAAATGTCAAACTTTTGATACCACAGCCTAGAACCCTACTTTAAGCCATAAAGTGCTTCCTTGAGTCTGCATACAAGCTCTTCCATTAGGAAGGGAATAGGGTATAGGAGGGCCTCTTTATGTGGCAGTTTAAGGAAATGCTTAAAGCTTAAGCCAAGTTTGATCAAGCCTAAAAGAGAGGGCAAAAAGGCCTATGGTGAGATTTTTTAAAATACCACTTGTATATTTTGTATTTTGAAAATAGGATATTTTTAACACAAAAGAGAGGTGGATAATTTTAAAATGTCTTTCCCCATCTCTCTCCTCTCTCTCTAACATATAAAACACTCACTTGGTTCTCATTAAAAGAAGCACTTTTCAGCCCCCCTGCCAAAAAATCACATTTTTCATATTCTCTCACTGCATTCTCCCTCTAAAACGTGAGCCAACTCTTTCTCTTTCCCCCCTTTTCTCTCTTGTCACTTCCACCTCCCAATCATCAAGAGGACATTCTATGGTGCCTACATCTGACAGAAAGTGCAGACCCTACAAGGCTGCAGATCTACTCTCTCTCCCACTCTCTCCCTTTATCTCTCTCTCTCTCTCTCACACACACACACACACACACACACACACACACACACACAAACACACACACACACACACACACACACACACACACACACACACACACACACACACACACACACACACTCACTCACTCACTCCCTCCCTCTCTCTCCCTCTCTCTCTCTCTCACTCTCATGCTTCTCCCACTCCAGCTTCAAGTGAGAGCAATGGAGAACTCCATTGTTGCATTTCTCTCTCTAAATCTCTCATGATCAACACTTTAAATTCAAAGGAGATTGAGCTACACTCCCTCTCTTTCTTCCCTCCACAACATAATCCTTTTCTACTATCTCTGAGTACCTTCCACTTTTTCCCTCCATAGCCAGATTTCCCTGCTTGCAGTAGTCACCATTACACATTCTCTCTCTATTTTGCTTGATTATCTATCAAACATGTCATTCAATTGCCCTCCCTTTCAAGACATTACTAATAGGCCAAAATGATATCAACTAAATGCTGATTTGGAGCAGGAGTACGCTATTGTGCAACTTGGCACAATGAATCCCAATGTTGCAGATCAGCTCTACAAAGCATTGGGTGCAAGGCAATCAACTTATGGGTTGATGGACACATTTACCTAGTTGATTCAACGACTAATGCACCACTACCCTTTTGTAATGTCACTGAGCTTCTGTGTTTTATTGGAGATGAAAGAGATGGACTATTTGGCTACTGTTGGAGATTGTATTCAGCTTTTGTCAATGAAAGAGATTCAAGTAAACATCTCTTGCCTGCCTATTCATCATTGTAAGAGAAGTCTATGAAAGATCTACAAAAAGTTAATGAGGAAGACAACAAGAAGATGAAGGATGAGATGGCAAATCTCAATGAAAAACTACAGCAACAAAAAAAAAGAGCAGGAGCGTCGACTAGACAATTATGCTCAACTACAATACACTTTACAGAATATGCATCGGCAAATCGATCATCTCACAAACATTCCCCTCGGCTACCACATTCATAAGTGCAAGAGACAAGCGATGTCCTTGCTATCCTCAAGTGGTGGAGCTCGAAAGAAATGTGTTCGTCAAACTCAGTAAGAATACTGATGCAAGATTTTGATTTTCTACATGTTCTACAGGTTGGTGTAATGGTAATTCAATATGCAAAAACTTGGCTCGAATGATGATGGGAATTGATCCCGGTGCTCAAACAACCGGACGTGCTCTGCTGCAGCATATCATCAAGCCAAAGGAGTTGGTTGAGCTACTAGATGATCCATCCAACACTGGCATTGCTAATATTTTGCGGCAGAAGTATTCCAGTGAGCTAAAAATCATTGTGTCGCCTCAAGAGATGATGGAGGTGTGTGAAAACGCAGGAATAAGTTTCAAGGCCTATGAAACTTTGTATAGAAGTGTCACACTTAGTCATCAGACAAAAGGTTTGTTTTGGTTTCTACCAACACCTTACAGTGTTAGTGTTGCAAAAAAGTGCACCAATAATGATGTTGCAAGCTTGTTAGGCGGATTTCAGTATGTGGAGGATGACATGCCATTAGAAGAGAACAAATTCCTCCACTACAACGAGCTCAACAATGTGTATGTTGACTTGTTGAAGCTCCAAGATTTAATGATAAGATTATATGGGTTGACAAAAGAAGAGTGTGATGGGAAAGTGATATTTGTTAAGCAGCTTGATGAGTGCCAAGTTGTTAAAGGTCAACGGATCGAAAGGGTAAGTGTTATGTTGATGAGAAGGGCCTCGGTGGATGTTGATGTGGAGCTAAATGCAAATGAGAAGAGAAACACTTGTTTAGGTGTTCAGTCATAGATAAATAATTGGTGGCTGGCGGCTTTTCATCTCCCACATGAGACTCTAAAATGGTATTTCAATCACACAGCAATCGTTGATGTCATTTGACAGCAGCAAGAAGAACAGAGATTGCATGTTTCAGGTCTTGGAATGTTCCAAGTTGAGTGGCATTTGGTAGGAGACTTGAAAACACTCAAGTGTATGTTAGGGTGCAAGAAAGGTGCAATGACCCTCTTTCCATGCATTTATTGCTGCCACAGTCTCAATGGGAATTGAGGGCAAGGGGCCATCAAGTCAAAAGGTGGTAAGGGTAAGGGAGGCAAAGTTACAGTCAACTCTGCAAAAGGTGTACCCACTACAAAAGTAGTGGGTAAAGCACTACAACAATGGTTTCAAGGTCTCCTCAATTGTTACCAGCAAGTACCTCCTAATCGAAACATGGATGATCCAAATTGGGATCCTATTCTTCCAATACCACTGATAAATGTGCATGTGTGCACCCTTCATGCATGTCTATGAATTCTTTACAAGTTGCTTATGCTCCATATTAATTACGCTTGGAATATGGAGCTTGCAAAAAGAAGAGAAGAGTGTATACGAGAACTCAAATCCAATACCACTGATAAATGTGCATATGTGTACCCTTCATGCCCGTCTACAAATTCTTGACAAGTTGCTTATGCTCCATATTAATTACGCTTGGAAAATGGAGCATGAGAAAGAAGAGAAGAGTGTATACGAGAACTCAAATCTATTATATTGAGCGTTGGTATACATGGGGGTGCAATTGAGCTATCAAAGGACAAGAAGGCGTCTGGAAGTACACAAGATCGCCCTAATAAAGTATGTATGGGTGGTATTAAAGCTAGACATTTTCTTTCAAACTATTCAGACTCCCAATGTGCCAATGAGTTTCAGTTGTGGAAAAAGGTGTCTGACATTACCACCTACAAAGGTAATGAAGCAGCCCTAGGAATTAAGCGTGCTCGTGTGTGGCAGTTTACTGATGATATTTTTCGTCTTCTCAAAAAGGCAAAGCTAACCAATGATGAGATATCCACCCTAAAGTTTGTATCAATAGTTTTACAACACAAATGGTGGATGCTTGGGAGGAGACACACATAACACATTACATGGTGTGTTGAACATTTGATATTTTCAATTGAAATACATCTATATGCAAAACTAAAGTTTGTTTTTTTTTAGCACATTCTTTTTGCATATAGTGCATTTTTTCTCGACACTTATGGTTCATTAGGCATTTGGAGCAGCGAAGGAATAGAGCACTCACACTATCAAGCAAAAGCAGTGTATTTTAAAAATACACGACATGGAGGTGGAAGAAAAAAGAGCAATGCCCTTCACGAGATGTTCAATTGGTTCTATAGAGTTTTAGCAAGGAGAGAGAGAAAGAAGACAAGAGAACAAAGAAGTTTGAAATGTAGAATAGAAAAGTTGGTTAGCTTCAGGCGATCACAATCATATCATGCTTCGAGTGTAAAAGATCAATTTTGACGCTGATTGAAGACAAGACGGTGTGATGATAGGCATTGGGTGGAAATTTAATTTTCTTTTGATACTAACCATTTCTATTGTAAGTATGCATTGTCATACAAAGTGATCTGTAAAGGCGACAATTATTAGTCCCATAGGTCAAGTTTCATCTATCTTGGAGTCTTTTTTAATTTTGAGTGATTTTATTGAGTTTTTAAAATTTTAAAAATTTTAAGTACTATGTAAGTCAAAACTCACAACTTAAAGTTTATTTCTTGTTTGTACATTTTAGAAGATCCTCTCAAGCCCAAACGTACACGCACTTATATCTTGCACAACATGGACGATACACAAGAGCACACCACCACACACAACCATGACACCACTGCCACTGACAAGACTAAAAATCCGCAATGAGCACCTCATACAGAATCCATCGCTTCAAATCCACAGCCTCAACCACAAGAACCAGCTCCAAACACCCAGCCACTCCCCCAACCTTTGACTACAGAGGATCAGAACACCATGTGGTAGATTTTTGGTGATCTTTAGTCACTACAGCATGCAAATGGCACACCTCTGCCGAAGCTCGAACCATTTGCAGCTCTTAAAAGACCAACACAAGAAACAGGACCTGGAGCTCAAGCAACGACAGCAATTGGAGATCAAGCAATGGCAACACCTGAAGCTCAAGCAACGGCTGCACGTGAAGCTCAAGCAACCGCAACCACGCCACAAAAATTTCCCCGTGGATCAAACAAAGTGTGATCAAAGTAATATCAGGTGATCCTGTTTCAATAGCACGAGATGCCAAGAGGAGGAAGAGAATGAGAGAGTTAGAAAAGAAAGAGGCAGCAGCTAGAAAAGCATAGAGATTGCATGAAGAAGAAAGAAGGAAGAGAGAGCAAGAAGAATGGCAGAGAGTCGAGGCTAAGAGAGCCCATTCACAAGCACGAGCAGAGGCCGAGAGGAGAGCGGAAGAGGATAGAGCTCAGGCCGCCCAACAAGCAAAGGCTGGGAGCTCCAGGCCTTCAAAAATTCCACAAAGACCAAAACAATGTGCAAAAAAGAAAAAGGACAAGCTCACACCTGAAGAGCAACAAGCCCAAGAAGAAGGGAGGAGGTAAAAGTACAAAAATGACCCTTCTCAATGGGCCAGACAAGCGGCACCTCCACCACTGCCAACAACAGTGCGTAAGAAACGACAATGGAAGCCTAGCACAACTGCTCTATATGAGATCCAAAAATATCAAAAGAGCACCGAGCCAATAATACCAAAGGCAGCTTTCTCTCGGGTGGTAAGAGAAATAATGGACGAATATTCAGATTCTGTTACACATATCCAGCATGCAGCTCTTTTGGCTTTACAAAATGCCACCGAGGAAATTTTGGTGCAGTTGTTCCAAGATGGCGTATCTTGCATGGTGCATGCAAAGCGAGTTACTAAAAAAAATACAGATCTAGCTCTAGTGCTCAATCTGAGGAATGAAGGGTGCCTCCATAAGAATTAATTACCCCATGTAACCTTTGTTTATGAGATTTGTAATCTTTCGATATAATATGAACGAATTGATTTTCTACCATTGGGTGTAACTCTAATAGTTAATTGTGTACTTTCTGTTGTTGAAGTGTTTGAATTAATCAAGTAGTTAGATGTCACCTCCTTGACCATCCAAGCACCTGTCTAACGTGGGACGCGTGCCGGTGAATATTTTGCATAACAAAGCCGTTTTGAGAGACCGTGGGACCACCAAAATGCACGACAGTGACCAGCAATGCAGAATGGGCCAAAACAATTTCCTGTGCACCCCGGTGCGCATGGGGCAGTTTTGACCCAGCCAAAAAAATTCCTTGTGCGCCATGGCACGCATGGGACACTTTTGACCTGGGTCAAAACTATCCCATGTGCGTCGTGGTGCACAGGGAATTTTTTTGACCCATTCCACATCACTAGTCATTGCCGTGCATTCTGGTAGTCCCACGGCCTTTATATGCACCCGAAACGGCTCCCTTTTGCAAAATATTCACCGGTACACGTCCCACGTTAGACGGGTGCTGGGATGGTCAAGGAGGTGTGAATGCGTTGAAGAAAAAGATTTATTTGCCAATATGTGCAATAGAAAAAAAAAGTATAGGAAGTGAAAAAAATACAAAAGACAAAATTATTGTATATTGCTCTGGATATTACATCATGGCTGGTTGGTTTTCTTGTAAATTACATCTTTTGGTATAGGGTGCATGGCGGACTTGACACCTAAGGTTTTGACAATATCCTCTGGGTTTGTCAATATCACCCCTTGACCTAGGCTTAAGGCACAATGGGAGAGGACTGACCCAGGGTGCTTTCTTGTAAAGGCATACAATGCCGCCTCTCGGTCCACCAAGATACACTTGTGAGCATTAAGGGTAAGGGAATCTTCAACAAGGATGACACTTAATGCCTTGCACTTGAGCAGCTCTGTAGAACCATGCTTGGATAACTCTGTGTGTGCAACTCAAAGAACAGATGGCCTCAGATGGCCAAGGTAGTGCCACAGGAGGGAGTTATCTCTACCCATAGGAACGTTTCGCGAGCCTCCATTACGCATTGCAAACTTATCAACATGGTATGCAGTCTGCAAAACATTTTAAACAACTTCAATACTTGCTATAGGATACAATAGACTATTGATAAAGTTAAAAAGTGGTTACCTCAGTTTCCTTATCCATCTCTTCAAGAGTTTAAGGTCGATGCTAGAGCGATCATCTCCACCCATAATGATTAGGGGTTTGTGTGGAAGAAAAGCGCTTTTCGGGAGACTTTCATAAAATGAGGCACATGATTTGATTCCCATAACTGTATTTGCCATGGTTTGTACCAAATTCTGTTCGTTTTCACTAGGGAGGAATGAGAGGCTTGGTGGGAGACCTTGGTCTTCAAAGTCAATTTGAAAGTTGACCTTCTCTTGCTTTCCACTGGGATCTTTGATGCCTGTATAGATAGCGATCATTGAGAGTGAATCATCTTCTCTGAGTCCTAGTGTCTTTGTAGTGTCATCAAGGCACCAGAAGTGACGACCATCCACCACCACTGCATGCAAACTGATAATTTGGAGGCTCAGTAAGCCCTTTTATAAGTAAGCCCTTTTATAAACCTCAACAAGAGATAATGAAAGTTTTTGTCGGCCACATAGAGGTGTTTGAGAAAATGCACAGGCAACCACGCCATGTTGGATCCCTCGAAGACTATTGCATATTCTTCCATGTGCTCCATCATGTAGTCAAGAAAGCTTTGGAACCCCTCTACATGAAGGTTAGCATTGGCATGCATGTCGATCATCCCCTCAAACACACTGACTAGTTCATATGCACGATTTGCAAATCCTATCTTCTGTAATTGTGTGAGAAGTGCATCAGAAGATGTTACCATGGGTCTGTTTGCGAAGAAGATGCAAAGAGAGCTTAGAGCTTGTGTTTTGTGAATGTGAGAAATGAAGTTTAAAACCAAGAAATTCACTTTTATACTCAATGTCACTTTTTAAAAGCACTTGAATTAATGTCAAATTAACTTAAAACTATAATTATAAACAAAATCACGCGACAAGCATTGAAAGACACCAACATTGAAAGTATTCACGCTCCAAACTAAAAAACTTGCATATTTCAAACAAAATCTTGAACAAGTTAAAAATGAGAAAGAGATTCAAAATGCCATATGTATTAATGGGAGCAAAATCACTTCAGTTACAAGATTTTACATTAATACATCATGGAAAACCAATGTTTTCACACAGAAAGCTCTTCTCTTTTTTGGAATGAACAAGCTTTTCATTGATTACAAAAACATATTGATTGGGTAAGATATATCTAAGATTAAGATACTTGCGAAGGTGACTGAGATTCCAGTTGTTATGCACCGAGATGTCGTGCACTGCATTGTCGTGGAGGCATATTTGCAGATCAATTGATTCTCTAGGAGCAACATCAGAGTCTAGTGCCTCCCATTCTCCCTTCTTCAGCTTCCATCTTCTGTAGGGAAAGACAATTGACAAGCTTTTCTTTGCAATATGGTATCTGTACACCACATTCTCAACAGCTATAGAGCACTTGATTGTATCTCCCTGGTGGTTGACCACCTTAGTCTCCCATCCAACTGCAAGGAAACCATTGATCGCACTTCCCCCTTTGCAAGTCCACATTGTTGGTGTCTTGTGAACACTCTGCAGTCGAAAGATAAACACGAACACATGAAGGGATATAAACCAAGTTAGGGAAGCTTTATGGGAACCATAGGTGCACTTCATTGTTGAATTCACATCTGCCTTGATTCTCCTTTTGGTTGTTGTGATCAAGGCACTATCAAGCTTAGGCCATTCCATACTCTACAATGTTGGTGGATGAACCAGAGAAATATTACCATATCCAGTTTTCCTAGGCGTTACATAAGTATGGTTATAAAAAAAAAGTCCCTTGAGACAAGCTCCACGGATGGACAACCAACATAGAGCAGCTTACCAAGGTCAACATGGATGGCCTCAAAAGTTCATGTGAAGGACTTTATTGGCTCCCACTCTACAAAATCGGATGGGAATACATTTGCAAACATGAACAAGCAATGAAAGCCTTATAGACATCAAAGCAATATATATAATAGAAATACAATATATACAATCTAAAAACTTGACAGAGGAGTGAAATTACAATTTGCAAGAAACCTCGATGGAGTGACTATTGTCTCTAGCTTCAATTATGAAGCAACATACACATGTTGCACCTTTGCAAGACGCTTTTCATCATGGGTTTGCTTGAACTCCAGATCCTTCCCTTCCATTGGTGTGCTCGAGAAGCCATGTGTCTCCTTGAGACCTTGTGTGCACCTCTTGAGTTGGGCTGCACTGTCACCCACATCAATTGTTTGAACTCCATCGTCACCCAATAACTATCGTCTTGTACATTGCTGCATGAAATGGAGTCAATGACACTCCTAGGTTGTCGAGTACCTGATGATGCCATGGGGAATAGTGGCACAACCTGCAGACAAACACTTAGAATTAGAGATTTCACATCCATGTTCTCAGTTGTATAGAGCAAGATTCTTGATGATACACAAAGGTGAAGGATTCCACTTACTGCTATACTGCTTCACCTACTTGTTGGCTTAATAAGGAAGATAATGTTGCAAAGCTTGAAAGGAAAGTAGATCCTCACTAGAGATCACAATGGAGAAGGAGCAGGAAACCTGTTGAGGAAATAAAGAGGGATGATCTAGCAGAAGGATATGTTGCAGATCTTTAGCTTTAGGCAGAGATTTTTAGTAAGGCTAATGGAGTAATGGAGAACTTCAGCTTGAGGAGAATCCAGCAAGCTGGAGGAGAATGCAGTAAGCTTAAGGAGGGAAAGGAGGTTCAAACTTCTGTTGCAGAGCTTTTGGGAGGGAAAACTAAAAGGAAGGAAAGAGAAGCAATTCTTGCAAGGTGAAGTGAAGAGAAGTGAGAGATGGTACAGTACAGAGAGAGGGAGGGAATGATCAGCACGTTTTTGGAGGGACCCCTTTTTGGGAGAGAGGGGGGGAGAAACTGATAGCCACTAGAGAGAGAAAGGATTGGTTTTTATTCAACTATTTAGAGAAAAAATCATTTTTTGAATTTTTAAGATAGTTTCTCTTTGTATTTTATAAAAGAGTACAAGTTTGACCACTTCCTTTTAGGCCCTTCCGTACCACCATTTCAGTCCACATGGCATCCACCCATTTTCTCCTTCCATAATCTTCTTATTAATCCCATGGCAAATAAAGAGGTCCCTCTTAGACCCCATTCCCTTCCTAATGCTTGCTAGGCTATTTAAAACCTTTAGGTTGCTTCATGTAAACATCCTCTTCTAGATCCTCATAAGGAAAAGTTGTCTTCACGTCCATCTGGGCAAGCTCCATGTCCTCTATGGCTACTAGTCCAAGCACTGTAGGCAATGTAGTCATCTTGACCACCACTGGCAAGAAGATTTTTCCAAAACAACTCTCCTTTGCTGCTTGAATTCCTTAGCAACCAGTCTAGCCTTGTATTTAGGCTTAGGATCATCAGATGCAAACTTCTTCTTGTAAACCCATTTCCAAGGTAAGGTATGCTTGCCTTCTCGCAATTCAACCAAGTCCCATGTGTCATTGTTCACAATCGAGTTATACTCAGATTACATAGCTTGCTCCCACTTCATGCTATCTTCCATATGAATAGCTTCTTTGTAACAAGTGGGCTCACAACACACTCAGGTTCATGAGATACATGTGTAGATCTTCTCATTGGCTGCCTGCTAGATTTTGCTCTCTCTGGAGCACTACTAGTAGTAGGAACTTCACCGTAGACTGAGTTGGTTTTCCCAAATTTGTGGAGGCTATATCCTCAAATCTGAATTTCCAATATTCGGCCTCTTTAACAAGTTGTCTATGCATTTTAGGCTCATTGAATATCACTTGTGATGTGCGAATAACCTTTCTAGATTTAGGGTGCAAGAGACAATATCTCCTTTCCATTTGCACGATAACCAATGGAGATGCACTTGTGTGACTTGGGATCCAGCTTTTTCCTAAGCTATTTTGGCACATGTGAGAATGCCTTCACACCTAAAAACACGTAAGCTGTCATAATTTGGCTTCTTGCCAGTCCACATATTTTGCACAATCTTGAAATTCAATAGAGTACTAGGCGATCTATTGATGATATGTACCGTTGCCATAAAAACCTCTCCTTAAAACTCAAGAGGTAAACTCGCCATAGATAACATGGTTGTGACTCTTTATTGAGTCATGTGATTCATACGCTCAACAATGCCATTTTGTGCAGGTGTGTATGGTGTAGTAAACTATTTTGGAGTCCCTCATTTGCTACAAAAATTCTTGAACACTTTGGAGACATACTCTCCACCATTATCTGTTCGAAAACCATTTAACTTTCTACCAAATTGGTTCTCAACCATGGCTAAGAATTTTTGGAATGTAGCAAACACTTCGTATTTCCCCTTCAAAAGGTAGCCCCACACCATTCAAGTAGAGTCATCTATGAATGTTGGGAAATATAGAGCCCCCCCTAGAGACTTGTGTGGCATAGGCCCACATAAATTGCTATGAACCAAATCTAAAAGGTTTCCCAACTTTTGATGTATTGGCGAGGATGTTTGCCTAGTGTGCTTTCCATAGATTCAATGCTCATATAAATTGAAATCATAGTAGTTTAATACAAGTAAGTAGCCCAAATGTTGAAGGATTTTCATTCCTTTCTGCCTTATATGCCTAGTCGGCTATGGCACAACTTAGTAAAGGCCTGCTTGACTACATAGATAGAACTCTTTTTAAGTGAAGAGACATATAAAGAGTACAATGATCTAGATTTGTGACCTCTTATGACAACCAAATTTTTCTTATGCACCATCCAAGAACCATTGCCAAAAACAGTAGTATAGCCTAGAGAATCAAACTGACCAACTGCATGAAGCATAAATTCAGTGCCATTCATCATGCATAACTTGACATCTCCCATACCGCATGTATCAAGCTGATAGGAATCTCCAAGCTTGATGAACCATGAATAGCAGTATATGTGAAGAACCATTACCTATGGGGAGTAACATGGAAGTTGGAACCTGAATCAATGATCCAATTTTGTGCATAACACTCATCAAGAGGCAATAACGCATCTAGACTCAAATGGAAAGTGAGAACAAGAACATATGATGGTTGTTGCATGTCAAAAAGAATCTCTAGAGGTGGATATTCAACCTCATTGATCTCCTCTATCCTTACACTGCTCTTTGGAGCGTCACACTTCACAATAGCTTTGTCCTTTTCACGTTGTAAAAGACGGCAATCTTCCCTTAAATTTCCTTTCTTACCACAATGGTAGCATTCTACATTTCTCAAGTCATGGCCTTGACTCTTGCTACAATTATGGAGATCCTTACAATCCTGTGAATGATTATGGCTGCGACTACGTCCCACCTCTTTGCCTATGGCAAGTATGGCCAGGCTTGCCATATATGCATCTCCATGTCCACTGCTATCAAGAGATTGATGTCTACTCTCTTCACTAAAAGCAATACACTAGTAGCATCACTGAACTTCAGTTTACCGCCTAGTGCGGAGTTACTGATCACGGTATTGAATGTATCCCAAGAAGAAGGCAAAGAGCATTAAAAGAAAATGATCTTCATTTCATCATCAAAACCCCCCCTTTTTATTTTAGCTGAGAAAATTTGTTATTGAACTCACTCAAGTGTGCATTAACACTGCTACCTTCCTTCATATTCAAACACATAAGTTTCTTCATCAAGAAAACTTTGTTAGCAGTAGTTTTTCCATCCCAAGATGTACATGAAGAATATGGTCTCAACAAGAATTAATCTAATCATGGCCATAGCAGGGGCATCCAACCCTTTCCAATGATCATTTATGTAAGCATTCACTTTGCGCTCTTTCAATGGCACTGTGAGGCTCTTGTTGACCAAGACATCAAGCATATGTTGCTTCCAGATTGTGAAATTTGTGTCATCAAGCTGCTTTATGTAGTAGTTTTCCCTTTTCAAAGCACTATTAACAACCATAATTAAAGGAAAATGACCAGATTTTTGGCAAAAAATGTTGGGAGAATTTTGATAAAGATTCACCTATAATGAGACGAAAACTCCGGGACAAAATACGAAAAAATCACTAGCTGTAAGCACTCAAATGTGCCATGATCGACTCGCGGGAAAAATTCGATAGAGTCTCCTCTGTAATGGGGAGAAAAATCTCAAACCCGACAGGAAAAAATCAGCGCATAAGGTGACAAAACTAACCACTGAGCATAAGATTGACGTAACAAGCTGTCATGTGATTGCGAACTCAAAGTCAAAAGCAAAAATGATCGTCCAAATACGTGGCCTATGGCGAGGATACCAAAAAAGGGATACTCTAGCAACCTGTATCATAGAAACTGTCCCAACATTTGAAAACACCCCAGCTCAAAAAAACCTCACGCAAACGACCCTCCAAAGGCTAAGCAAATTCAAGACTAGCACAATCTTAGAAAGGGACTCCAAAACAAAGTATAATAGGTAACCACCGCAACTCAATGTTCATGAGAAATTGCGCACAAATAGGTGCCAAAAATTTGATGCATGCAATAGACAAATCCCTGCGGGGATATCTACTCTCAAAAGAGCTCAATGGCACTGTGTGTGCTCAAAAAGTATGCATCTATCAACACATAGCCGTCCACAAGGAAACTGCTGTCAAAAATGACTACCAAAATCACCTGAAAAGCATTGTACATGTGTGCATATGAAAAAGCTTCTAAACTGGGTGTAAATGGGCTCAAAAGCCCCCCTTTAAACCTACGTGTTGGTGTAGACTGTTGAAGTCGATGCCAATTTTTACCGTCAGACAAAAACACGCTAGTCAAATAACCACCAAAAAAAGTCAAAGCCGAAACTATGCCATAAAGCGTAATCATTGCACTGGATGCCAATGTCGGGTTTATGATAGAGGTACCTCACCCATGCATATCATGAGTGATGTCGTCCATGGGAAATCAATAGTCAGTAGGAAAGTCGGTGTCGAGGTCGGATGTTGAGAATCCATCGCGTAATGTGAGATATTGGGAAAAAACATCAAAAGTAGTTGTCGATGTTGATGTCAAATGCCGATGCAGAGTGGCAAGAAAATTGGAACGCTCTCTCTCTTGCTCTCTACTCCATGTGTCACTGATATCACTAATCAGTAAAGTGGATCGGAATGATTGGATGGCCCTGATGGAGGAGGTTATAGTCACCGTCAATGTCGACAATGTCATAGTGTGTTGTGAGCTTGATATTCTCTCTCTCAAACTCTCTCTTGGTCAAAGGGTATGTGTGGGTGTGTGGACAAGTATCTTGCGCCAATGATAGAGAAGGAGGGGAGGTGTACACCCACGCTTAGTCTCATTTAAATAAATAAAAAATGCTCTGTCAAAAATTGAAAGCCTGCCTTCTCTGTCTATGGCGGGTGCCTTTCCGACTATGAGTGTGCCTATCTCATCTCCTCTATGCCTGATTCTTGGACCTGCTTGATGTTGTTTATCCAAGCTCAAAACCTTGCTCAAAATATTGAATTGAGAGTGTGCGTGTTAGTACACTGCCTTGGTTTCCTACTCAATTTGGCTCTGCTCAATTTTGGCTTTGTTGTTGCCCTCGATTCCAAATCTACTATCGAGCCTTGCTTTACTGCTCTCAAACTTTACTCCTTCCTTGTGCTCTTGTCTATGCTTGGAAATGGATGCTCACCTTGCTTTGCTGCTTGCCTTACCTAGTTGGTGCCCGATTTTTCCCCAATTTTACAAGCTTGCCCAAGACTCGATTCTTTCTACCTGCTCGGGTTATCTTTCTCTATCACGATCTGCTTAGTCTTCTTCAGAATTTTTCTATGGCCAGGCTCGACTCTACCTGTTTTGATCATGCTCAAAGAAAGCTTCAAAGCTCCAAGGGGAGTTGCACACGATGGGGCCCAGCGAGGAGTGGCAAGCCAAGCTCTGATACCAATTGAAGGGGCTCAAGCCCCGTGCATGAGTGCGTGCAAGGAAGGGGTAAGGAGAAGAAGAAGAGACGATTGGGGGAAACATATAGCTGAGATAGAATTAGTTAGAGTCTCTTTATTATTTGTGTATATATGAAATACGAGTTAGTGTAGGTTTACATGGGGGCCCGGCCGCATTTCCTTTACACAATACTTGATGCCTTCAATGTTGAAGTTGAGATTAAGCTATGTCTTTCTCTCTCTACACACTCTCTCCTCTCTTACTCAACTCAAATACACAATCTATTCTAAGAAAACATCCCCTGTGTTTTTGAGTTTAGACATACCTGCACCTCGAACCAACTGAGAAGCTCTTCTACAAAGTTGTAGAGCTCAAAGAGATCTCCGTTTTGATAAAACAATTTTTGAGTCCAACTTTCTAGCTCAAGTTATGAGCAAAATAGTGACTTGCTATCAATTTTGCTCTAAACTAAGCAAAATAGTGAGTTGCTATCAATCTGCCCTAAACTGAGCAACGTGCTTCTCTCTCTCTCTCTCTCTCTCTCTCTCTCTCTCTCTCTCTCTCTCGTTTTAAGCTCATAGAAAGCTCAATATCTCTCCTCTTGTGGCTTGTGAGTTCAGCCCAAGTTTCCATCTTGATACATGAGCTCTATGTGCCAAAGTCACAATGCCTCCATAGCCATGGAATCTTTGAGATTAAATCCATTGCCGATGTGAATCTTGTCAAGAAGAGAGAAACATCGAGATAGGAATAGCACCATATCTTTTGGCTCTAATAATTTGTGAGAGCATAATGCGTGCTTGCATAGTGCAAGAAGGGCAAGTGGAGAGACACTATGTGTAGGAGGAGGATAGAGTAGCTCATTCTATCTCCTTATTCTATTATGTATATAGTGAATAAGGGTTAATGCAGTTAGTGGGAGTCCAAACACCAGATGTACGTGGCCCGGGGCAAAAGTACATCCGCTTTTAGCCCCCAAAAAAGTGACCTCTTTGTACATGCATTTAAGAATGCACGACTGATTGGTCCCCCCCTCAATGAATAGTGGGGTTTGCGATGGTCAAAAGCAAGATGGATGGGTGACAATAGCAAGTAACATCTAGAATCCATAGTCACCGCTCTCGATCAAGATCTTCTTGTGGAAGGTGCTATGGGGGGCTTTGTCAATAATCGTAAAGATTTTTTTCGTAGGTATTGGATCAGATACGTGCTCAGGGTGCAAGACGGCAAGAGGAGACCCCTCTCACTTATTCAAAGAGTCCTTGGAAATTTGTGTCCTAGCAAGTAAGATATGCAAATGGATTCAAAGGACCTGGAAGATGGGGTTTTTCAAGAACGATTTGTTCTTTGGACGGAAGGTGATGGAAAGACACGCGCTGTTATTGCACATAAACTGTTAGATTTTGCTACTTTCAGCAGGTTTGGGAGGCCAAAAACCATCGAGTTTGAAAATGACTGCTCAATAGATATCTTTACAGAGATCATCCAAGTAAGCAAGGAAATGATTTTGCCCTTGGAAAAAGGAAGAGCTCAGACGAGTGGAATCGTGCAATTCTTGACGTCTTCAATATTAAGGGTGGGTAAGTGATTAGGGATATTGGCTAGCATACGGCGCTTTGTAGCATCTAGAGAGGTTGAGAGATACCTCAAAGCTCGACAAGAGCTTGAGGTTACTTTGTACATGAAGCAAAACAATGGGTAAATAGCCCATTGTAATCACTTGAAAACCTTGCTAAACCGTTGGACCATAATAGACTAAGAAAAATAGTCACATCTAGGTACCAACCATGAAACACATTCATTACAGAAAATAGACTTGCTATAAGTGTAAACAACCATCCATAAAGTTTTTTAACAACACTTGTACCTTCACAAGTCTGTACTTAGTACCCAACAATTTTTGGCCACTAAAATTGTTCCTGATACGACATGCTCAAAATGGTCTAATAAATAGAGTTGACCATCACCTAGGGACTCTATCACAACACATCATTAGAAAACAAGCACTAGTGTTAGTCCCAGAGACCCATATTCTTCATATGTGAAATATGTCTCAGATAAGGATCTCCCAAAAAAATAACATTCGACAAGTACACGATGTACTTATGTGTGGAGGTAACTTTAAACACTCAACGATGTGAGTGAGAGGGACCCTCATTATCCTTACTCCACATTGGCTAAACTGAACTCCGTTTCATGGCTAAAAGTTTAGTGTTCTTAATTTCTCCTTTTAAGTAAAATTGGATGTGAATCGGTGATTCTTTCATCACGAACTCGTCTACAAAAACAAGCAATTTCCAAGCACAATAGGGGAGAGGGTTTGTAACTGTCTTGTCACACAAACACTCTTAGTTTTTCAGTCATCTTTAGAAAGAGAGTTGGTGGTTTTCCATAAATGATTTTTCTTAAAGTTTTTTTGACTCTCATCATGAACTCTCACAGCGAGAGGTTTTGCACCTTCCCAGCTATACCACACACATCCCGACAATGGTCTTGGTGATAATCTTATAAGACACTAACATCATGATTATAGGTCACCAATGTTTTAGTTGACAGCAACAAATTGTCTTTGGAATCAGTTTAATGAGGCCCCTTTTAATATTTGAGTTAGGTTCCATTACTCAATGCTTGGTTGGCCATTTGCATAATGGGGGACTTGAGATCGTCCTAGAATTCAATAAATTTTTTTGTAGTCAGTCTGTCCCACCCAGGGGACTTCTCTTTACCTAAAGCCTTCAGCGTACAGAAGCATTCATCCTTAGAGAATTTCTTCTCCAAGATATTGTCTTCAGAGCGATACTACTACCTTGATGCTCCTCAAAAGATTAATCCTAGGTCCATCCACTTCCTATGAACGGACTCACACTGACCTATGATTTGGAAAAAGTGATCAAGCAGCACCTTAACCATTTCATCACGTTCCTTCACATCATGCCTCTCTCCATCTGTAAGAAAGTGGATTAGGTCTCGATCTCTCTTGACTTTTAAGGCTCTAAAAAAGTGCTCTTGATTGGTTGCTTCAGGCTAGAGGTAAGTTTCCCTAAACAAAAACTTGGCCTTTTTGACCTTTCCCATGTTATAATCATCCAAGTCAATTTTTGCTTCTAGACATCATCTTTTGTGCTTAGTTTTAGACGTAGTCCCTTTTCCATTTTTAACTGTTAGTCGCTCAACTTCATCTCCAGATGCATTTTTAACTGTTAGTCGCTCTGCGTGAGTGTACTTTAATCTGGAGCCTGTGGTTTTAATCGCTTTTGGCATGCTCTTGGTGGAGAAATATTTACCAAGTCTGATCGAGGATTTTTTGGCTAGGTGCTTGAAAAGGGGGTTTTTGAATAGATGCACTCTGGAAGGAAGAAACTTCTTAGATCCTTTGGGATGCTAACTTCTACCTTTGGCTTTTCTTAGTAAAGCTTTCAATTTTATTGCCAGGCTTTCAAAGTATATTGTAATGTTTCAAGACTTTGAAAGCATGATAAAAATGTTATAAAGTTAAGTAGACTATCACTGAATATGTTGTAGTTTGTCAACCATTGCAGGATTCGATGGCCATATCCAAGATAGTGGCACTCCAAGCATGGTGTTATTTAGCAATCTATGAATTGCTAAAGGAGCCCAACTCTTTGAATCGTGATTCCATATTGCAAACTTGGTTGCATGTTACTAAGTGCATAGCGCGGTCTGTGAGCCTTAATAAGATTGCCAGCCGAAGGAGGGGTCATGAACAATGGCGAGCACGGGTATACCCACATACACAAGGCTTTTCTTGATGCTATCTCTTAAGTACTTACAATGCTAGAACATTCAAGTGGTGTCTAAGGGTCAGCAAAGAAACCTTTATTTACCTTTGTGGGAAGCTTGCACCATTCATGCAAAAGAGGTCCATAAACTTTCGCAAGGTTGTGCCCATTGAAGATAGCATAGTCATTTCTCTTAGCAAGCTTGCTAAGAGTCCATCTCCTATAGCAAGCTTGCTATAGGAGATGGACTCTTGGGCCTTGGGTGACACTTATGGATGCTACAAGAGTACATCTTGTGGAATTGTGCTTGACTTTTTCAAGGCAATTGTGAAATTTAACCTTAGTGATATGTACATAAGATGGACTCAAGCTCTCGGTGTGCAACATTGGGGCACAAGTTAGGTTGCAAGGGGAATCCCCTTTTTTGGGTGCAATAGATGGTTCCCACATCCCCATCATTGCACCAAGGGACAACCATATCAACTACTTCAATCAGAAAGGATTCCTCTACTTTGCTATAGCTCATCATAGCCGCTAACTGTTCAATATGTAATTTCAATGTTCGATTGGCCAGATCAGTGCATGACTCCTTGAATTTAACTAGAAGTGAGCTAGGACAAAGATGTGCAAGAGGGGAGCTAGGAAACTATTGGCTAGATGGTAACTACACTTATTCCAAATGGTCATACATGCTAGTGCCCTTCAAAGTGTGCAAGGAAGGGTTGTCACCTCTCAAGTACCACTAGAATTTCATACAATCAAGTACAAGGATGCCAGTTGAGAGAGCTTTTAGAATGTTTAAGAAAAGTTTTGCATTTTGTAAAGAAGATATGACATGAATCTATACTATGTGCCAGATCTTGTTGCAGCTTGTCTTCTGCTTCACAACGTTTATATTTTCCATGAAGAATCTTTTGATATGGAGTGGGTGCAGGAGATAGAAGTAGAATTGACGTGTCATGGTGGGTGTGCGATAGAGGATCAAAGAGTAGATGCTACATTCATGATGGAGCTTCGAGCAACACGCAAAGTTGGAATAGAGGAGGCTATAGAGCATGCTCAAGACGGCGGTGAAGGAGGTGCTACTGACCCTGAAGTTGGCCTCGAGAGGTGAGATAGTATTGCAAATGCAGTGTACATAGAGCAAGAAAGGATGAATATCCAAGCTATTTTTGGAACTGTAGCTTTTATAGGAAATGGATGTGTCATCTTCATCAACTTAGATGTTTGTATCCAATGCATTGAATTCAATAAAATATTTGTGCTACGTTTTGTGCTATGGTTTATTGATGCAATTGGTAAATGTTTCTTCCTTTCACTCTTGGTTCTATTGTTGCCCAACGTCATAGTAGACGGTGGAAGAAAAGTGAGTCACTTTATGTTCCACCCTCTCTGTGAACATTCGGGTGGCAGAAGTGTTCATTTTGCAACTCTTCCATGTGGGCAAGGACCTTTAGGAGTGTTTCTTTGGCCTCCCCAATGTGAACCTAGCCTCATCTAGAATGCAATCAAAGCTCATGATGAACCACCTAGCTCTCTCTCTCTCTCTCTCTCTCTCTCTCTCTCTCTCTCTCTCTCTCTCTCTCCCTCTCTCCCTCTCTCTCTCTCTCTCTCTCTCTCTCTCTCTCTCTACCTTGGCCTCCACTCCTCCCTTCGGTCCCTCTCCTTATGCCACATGGCAGGGACCTTTAAGGTGCATTAGATAGAGTAGGGATGGGTGTTTTACCTCACAGTCTCTTTCCTTTATTCCCACACACACAAAAGTCTTGGATGCTAAATGGTGGATCATGATGTTTGCATTGAGAAAGTCACTCACACTCAGATCTCTTGACTATCCCCTTACCTTAAAGTCTCAAATCATAAGTGCTTGGATTCTCTACCACCTCAAGCTCTTGTCACTGCACCATGCACACACTTTCAAGTGGGTAATAGGCAATCCCATGCACACACATATACATTGTAGAGTCTTACCAACACTCATGTCATTGCACCATGCACACACTTGCAAGTAGCTAATAGGAAACTCCATGCGCACACATATACATTGTGGAGTCTTACTAACACTGCTCACTCATGAATCCACACACACACACATACACACACACACACACACACCTTTTTGTGTAGGATATTATGGTACCCAATGGAACACTAATCTAGATCTATATGATTGGAATTGATAAATGCTCATACTGGTCTTTTGTCGTCGTAGTGAATCCTTAGGTTACAAGATCTTCCACATGTACCTTATTGTGGAAGCTACAGAGGCTTGACCTCATGGTCAAAGATATCTCATAGGTTTTCTTATTCTTAGACTTTAGGCTAGTGAGCTCTTATCTAGCTATAACATGGAGGCAATCATGTGTAAACACCTAGCGGTGAGTGGTGCTCTCATCTATCTACTCCTATCAAATCACACAAGCTATGTGAGAGATCTACTCTACCAAAACACTCAACTCTAAGCTATATCGAGCATAGTCTCATTGCCAAGGCATGCACACACATGACAATGTATATACACAGTGGAAAGGTTACCTCTCTCAATACAACAAGAACCTATTTACACACTTGGAAGCAAGGAGAAAGAGAGTAGAAACTCAACAAAGAGCAAAAATGGCACGATCTATTGAGAAATTCCTGTGACCAACACTTCACCATTAGAAGTGTTATGGACTTTGCATGGGCCTTGTAAGGAATCCTAATTTTTAGAGATTAAGACTAATGCTATGTAGGGTTAACGGGACAAGGGCATTCAAATAGCTAGTTTTGAGTAGGCTTTTCTAGCCTTTTTTTTTAGAAACATGTAGGATGTGGACATAGGAGGTCACTTTCTCTCTCTAGATTTTTGAAAGTGAAGGGAGGAAAGGGGTGTGGCCACATCAGCAAAAATGTGGATCACTAAGGGCCAAAGTTTGATTTTTTTAAAAAAATTCAATTTTACTTATTTTTGACTTAAAACTCCTCCCCAACATGTATACATATCAAAAAAATCATTTTTTGATCTTTTCTTTAACCTACAAGCACTGAAAGTCCACTTTTTCAAAAACTTCCTCCTCCCCTCTCTCCCCCTATCTCCTTCTCTCCTCCCATCTCCCTCCCTCTCCCTCCCCCCTTCTCTCTTTTCATCCTTTGCTTCTTCACGTAACAATTTCCATGGTGCTTACGGACATCACAACACGTGTGCCTCCACCACCACATACTCTGCACACCAAAAGCGTACATATTTGCTTGCCCATGAAATTTACACCGAAGGCCGCACGTGAGAGTGAGAAAAGGGCATCACAGGAATGTCGTGCCACCAGCAAGACGAATCTTGATATTTGGGTGGATGGCCATTTGTACCCTTACGATCCTATAAGCCGCTTCCATCCATCCTTTAAGATCCTTTTGAAGTTTCTTCAATATCTTGGGAGGGGAGAAGCAGGCTTGTTAGTCTATTGCAAGCAATTGTGTATGTGTGCATGTTCTTCTTAGTCTATCTATTGCAAGCGTTTGTGTATGGGTACAGGTGCTTCTTTGCATTTGTGGATGCACGAATGTGAAGCTCTTTAGCTCAAGCCAATGGAATTACAAGAAAGTATTGCCTCGTTGGAGAGGGAGGTTGAAACTCTCCAAAAGCAAATGCAATAAAAGGATGCCCACATTATGAAGCTTGTCAACACCATCACATATTTGAAATAAACACCCCTTGGTGCAGGGGAGCGTAAGCGCACATTTTCATCCATTGAAACCCTTGCACATTGGGGTGGAGCATGAAATGATGAGTGATAGACACAAGGTGATTTGTTTTTCACTTGGACATCTCAAAATAGATACTTTCTATTCTCTGCCTTCATCTCCGACATCAAGATTGTCCAATCCTTCATCTCCATCCTCTTGCCAGGGAAGCATTGAACCGCCCTTTGTAGAGTTCTTGTGTGCTTTTTGTCTGTTAGGTTTGTACCCCTGAGTGCAAAATGGACAAGGAAAGAGAGAAAAATCCCCTTGTGTGAGCCAAGAAAATACTTTAAGGTCTTCAAGTCCCCGCGTAGGTACCACTGCACATCAAAGCTACCAAAACCCTCAACCTCCAACTTCTCACCTGCAAGTTGGGAGTGTATTAGTTTTGTGATCTATGGATTCTCTCAAAAATCCATAAAAGTATTTCATCAGTCTCTTTGGGCACCTCAATAGCACCCAACCACCAAATGTATTTCTCTAATTGCACACTAAAAGACGAGGTGGGTGATGACTCGGACTGAATCCCTTTGCTTGGTTTTCAATAGGGATTTATTCATTAGAGTGACTCTAAGTCTCTCTAACCTTCAACCTTTCACTATTTGTCGAGTTTCAACACGAAAGAGAGCTTTGTGCCAAGCACTAAAAAATAAGTAGAGGCAAGACCTTAAACTTCAAAGTCTATGATAAGAAGAACACAACCAAAAGAAAGAAGTATATTGTGTCACTTTCTTCAGGTAACTCATAGAATCTAAGCATAGCTTGTTGAAGCCTTCTAAGGTCCACAAAAATATTGTTCCACATTGTGTAAGAGAATGCCTTCTCCGAAGGTCATATGGAGTTTTTTTTACCTTTTTCCCTTGCCTTTGGTGTGTATGAAGCATAAAGAAAAGGTGGCATTGTGTCCTTAATGTGTAGGTATGCCCCAATGTAGGAGAACACATCTTTGTTTGTGGCCTTCTTTGCAAGGTTGACCTTGTGAGGAACGGAAAATAGATTCTCCACAATGCCATGCTCCTTGAGGCATCCTTTAGGAGTTGAAAAATAGACTTGTAGGCTTTGGTATGGATCCCAACCTCATCACAAGCTTGTTGCACGTCATCTTCACTAACCAAATTTCTCAATTTGTGTTAAGTTCCTTGGTGACTGCATCCCTAATGTGCTTCCCGGCAGGTGATTGTAAAATAAAAAATCACATCATGGGTATTGAGACAACTAGTGAGAAGGTTGACTCGATCATCTTGGCTTGTTCCACCGCATGCCTCTTGGATGAAGTTTCTAGTAACCAAAAAGATAAATATTAGCAAATAGTGTGAAGTAGAAATGTATCTTATGAATGTACACTTTTGTACATTATACACATTCATGTGCATTTTTGATAGGCTATTGAAGCTCCACATTAACTATGCTTTCACAATGAAGCCATTAGAAAAGTCCCAGGAAGCGATCGAAAGGGTGGAGACACTTTTGAATTTCATTGTCTCTCACGGTGGAAATGTGTCAATTGTTGCTGCAAAGAACACAGAGGAGGTCCATGGCATTTTACAACTAGTTTCAATGAGTGGAAAAAAAGCCAAACAATTTTTGAAGAAAGCAACCCAAGGAAACTTAGGGTGACATATGCTCAAAACAGCTCCAACCACAAGGCAGGTAACCTTTGGGAACTCTGGAAGGAATTATGAAAAGCTACTACTGACAATGATTCGAATGGCGAGCTTGCAAACAAGAGCAGTAAGTATGGGCAACTTTTGATAAAATGGTCAAGCTTATGGGTCTTACCAGCACAACAGAAGAACAACACCAATCATTTCAAGAAGTCTTGGTGGATTTCACCAAGGTCTTTACCCTTTCTTGGGGTGAAAATTTATGCACAAATATGGTTTGCTTGAGATTCTTAGCACTCAAGGCATGGAGAAGTCCCATTATCAAGCAAGGGGGGTGTACTTTAAAAATACTCAACATGGTGGTGCTATGGTGCTATCTAATTATTTGTAAGAGATGCTCAGCTAGTTTTTTTGCATGACAATTGCTCGCAAGCTTGCAATGGACTGTACTCAACAATCCAAGATTGCAAGGGAAGTGCATAAATTGAGTCGTCAAGAGCACAACAACAAGTGGAGAATGTCACAAGGCCCCGCCAAGTATGCCGCATGGTGCCAACTACAAAGTCCAACAACGGTCAAGGTGGATTTTGTGCCATTGACTACATGTGAACGCAAGGTCCAACTCTTCTTTACATATTTTTAAAAAATTGGGGCACCCTTTTAAAAAATAATAGCTTTTTGTAAAAATTATAGTGTGAACGGGTCCTTTTAAAATGGGCCCCTTATAAACATTAGATCCATTCATAAACCACTCATTTCTTTAGCACATATAAGCTCTTACCATACCCGATGACGTGCACCAAACAAACCGCCAAAGAGAATCCACCTACGAATAGAAACACTCTCCAAGGATGCAAGAGCTTGCATGGCTTAAAGGCACAAGGAAACGGCCATGAACACCTAGCCATTCTAGGTGCTCTTTGGAGTTAAGCAACATGCTGAGAGGTGGCGAGAAGAAGAGGGCCCAACATCATTGGAGTATGACAGAGAGAAACCACCATGCCACCAATCGCAAGCAAGACTATCTAGAGCTTGGGTGGTGCATACAAATACTGAGTTAGAGATAGAGTAGCCATAGCAGCGTGCTGAGATACTACACACACACTGGGTTCCAGTGGTCAGGAAGACACTACCCCATGGACAAGGAGCTCTTCCTACAACACAAGACCAGGAGGCAAGAGGAGAGGAGGAAAATGAGGAGCCAGAAGAGCCGGCAGATCCAGTGCCAAAGCATGTAAATAGGTGCAAATCAAAAAAATTTAAGAAGCTTAAATGCCACCCATTAGCAAACATGCAATTGCCCCCTAGACAACCTCAGCGGCGTCGCAAAATAGCAAGGCCATTTGCATAAATTTGGCACTACCAAAAGACAACCTTGTTGCCGATTCGACGAGCCCCCTTTGCTCGCACGGTGAAGGACGTTCTTCAAAGCTATGGCAATCAATATAGAATGAACGCAATGGTGTTGGAGGCAATTCAAGAAGCTGTAGAGACCCACATCATCTCTGTACTGGAAAAGACTAGCCTCTACACCATACATGCAAAGAGAGTGATGATACAACCAAAGGACATGCAACTTGCACGTCGATTGCGGCCGAACTTTGAGCATTATCCGAAGTGATGTCTACCTTTTTGTATTATCCACCCTGATTTTGTATGATTTTACAATGACAAAATGATTGAGAGTTTTATATCTATTGTCTCCAAAATCATTTGACTTTTTGGCTTCCTAATGCGTGTAAGTTAAGTGATATCTATGCATTGAATAAACTTTTTGAGAAGGGGGAAGGGGGTGAGTCTGTGCATGAACTATTAATTCAAACTTAATCGTAGCATTTTTGGTGTCTTGGAGTGCATACAAAGTCATAAAAGCCCAAAAGGAGGGTGGCCATAAGGGCGCACAGATGGGTCAAACAGGGTTATGGGCCAAACAGGGACCCCTGTGTCTTGCCCATCTACGCCCCCTCGTGGCCACCCTCCTTTTGGGCTTTTTTGGCCTTTTTTGCACTCCAGAACACAAAAAATGCTCAGATGTTCTTTGAAATCAAGTGCATTAGGAGATTTTGGAGGTTATTGCAATTGCAGATGTCTATCCTTCATCATACAAGGAATGGGAGCTAGTGGAGTGTATTGTAGGTCTCATATTTGTAATCCATGCTAACATTGGTGTTTTATAGTATGTTGGAAGAACTAGCAAGAGCCTTGCAGACGAGGGAATTTCTTCTACAAACACTTCTACCATCTCAACTAGAGAAATATTTGTAGCCTCTACATCCTTGGAGCTTTCAAAATCTTCATGGGCTTTCTAGGTCTCTTCTTCTTGTTGGCAGACCTTCCCGCTACTTTAGCAGCCAAACCGGGACCTTTGTCTGCCCCCCTTGTGAACACCTTAGTTCTTTTCGTTTCCATGTAAGACTATAGTCTCTCTCTCTCTCTCTCTCTCTCTCTCTCTCTCTCTCTCTCTCTCTCTCTCTCTCTCTCTCTCTCTCTCTCTCTCTCTCTCTCTCTCTCTCTCTCTCTCTCTCTCTATTCAGAGCACGCTGGCCAGGCATGCACGACGCCCAGTCAGACTACTAACCATGGAGGAAATTGATGAGATTCGCCAACGACCGATGCTAGATCTTTTGTGATTCAGCTATCCCAACTAGCCACCCTTTTTTGCTTAGTTTTCGGCTTAGCTCACATCGACCAATCTAGAATCCCATAATATATATCTTTGTTTTGTACTGTTGTTAGGTTATTTTGTTACTCTGACTTGGTATCAGATCCACCACCTTGTAACTTTCTGGTCTCATAGGTCATTATGGCCTTTTGAAGACGTTAATATAACATTTCATTTCATTTCATTTCATTTCTCCCTCCCTTGCACACACACAAAGACACTTTTTTGGTGTAAATACACACACACACACACACACACACACACTCACACTCCATGTGAGTCTATTTGCCTCCATGTGACTCTCCCTCTCTCTGGATGTGACAGTATGGCACACAGTCGGCTTTTTTGAGTCTCTTTTAGACTTCCTCCCATGCCATTTGGACAATTGTAAGTGATGTAACCACTCTCTCTCTCTCTCTCTCTCTCTCTCTCTCTCTCTCTCTCTCTCTCTCTCTCTCTCGCACATACTTTTCTTAGAAGAAAGTAGCACTTCGGTGCGCCAATAGAATTTTTCCATCAGTAGAATTCTCCTCGCACGCTGTAGTGCTACTTCCTCATACAATATTGAATCTTTTATATCTTTCCACCACCCCCCTCCCCCCCAACTCTTCTTCTCCTCCCCTAGATCACCCACTCTCTCTCTCTCTCTCTCTCTCTCTCTCTCCCCCCCCCCCCCCCGTACCTGCAAGTTTAAGTAGCCTCTAAGTTAGTATGAAAGATAACAAGGTCATCCTTTGAATTGTCTAATCTCCTGGAATACAGTTCTGACCCTCTTTGGGATGGAGCTGTAGTCTGTAAGACACCCTCTCTCTCTCTCATGCCGCATGTCTCAAGAAGAATGGATGACTCATACATGTATAATCGAAGTTCTAATGATGCAAAAGAATTGGATCACTATGGAAAGTCACTTCTACATATGTGCAATAGTACCGGAATGCTCATTGTAAATGGTGTATCTTTATGGCAAGGCACCAATGACTTTATATGTAGAAAGCACAATGGGGATAGCATGATTGACTATATGTTGTTTTTGGAAGCCACTCTAGAATGCATACAAAGCTTTACACTTGGTGAATGGAATCCGGAATCGGATCATAGGACGCTATGTATTGATCTCAAGTGGTGGTAAAAGACCCGAGCATGTAGTCTCCAATCACGATGTGAATCATTCGTACCTACATCTAGACTTCAAACGAGCACCTATATATGTTGATATGCTGGACCAAATGTTAAGCATGACAGAGCATCAAGAAAGCACAACATTAGAATGCAAGTGGAAAGTTTTCAAAGAAGTAATTTGCTCTTGTGCGAATGAATGCTTTTTGCTGAAACACATGTCTTGTAAAAGGTCTAAAAAGGGTAGCACCAAGAAGAAATGGTTTGACATGGAATGTAGTCAAGCCCGAAAACACTTGCTAAGGTTGGATGCAAGCAAAGACAAAGAAGTTTACTTGGAACGTTCACACACATACAAAGCACTTGTTCATAAAAAGAGGAGAAGGTGGGAAGTCAAAAACCAACTTCTTTTAGAGCAAGAGAAAGCACATGCATGTGGCAAGTTTTGGCAAAATCTAAAAGGCAAGTATGTTGAGAGCTTTGGTGACTTGACTCTTGAGGATATGTCTACGCATTTCAAGAACCTCTATGAGCAACCCAATGTTGATATGATGGAGTGTTGTAGATCCCTTCCTCTTATGCCTCCCTTCTTTACCATTGAAGATGTATGTTGCACGCTTGAGAAACTTGTTACTCGCAAGGCAGGGGACCTTCAAGGTGTCAAGGATAAAATGATTAAATGGACAAGCAAGAAAACACGATATTGGATCGCGATATGTTTAACCTTGCACTTCAGCATGGCATGCCTCATGATTGGAGTGCAAATTGGATCAAATTTTTGCACAAAGGAGGAGATGTAAACAATGTTCAGCTATCGCACTATAATGGTTGTTTCTTTGATGGAAAAGTTATTTGGATGTATGATGGAGATGAAGATAATTGAATAGACTCAAAAGAACGACAAACGTGTGCTAGGCCAAGCAAGTTTTTGAAAGCATCATAACACTATTGATCACCTTATCACTCTTTGAGTTCTTATGGAAGCGTCTCGATTGAAAGGAAAAAAGTTGTATTGTTGCTTTGTGGATTTCAAGAAAGCTTTTGACATGGTACCGTGAGAAAATATTTGGAGATGTATGCAAAGCCTTCAAGTACCGAGAGAACTTATGCATGCAGTGTTTTGCATCTACCAAAAAGTGATATGTCGACTATGTATGGGAGGTGGAATTTTAGAATTTTTTGCAAGAACCATTGTGTCAAACAAAGATGCCCACTTTCCCCAACCCTCTTTGGGCTACTCATTAATGAATTGGAATGCTTGTTCTTGATTTTATAAAACAAGAAGGCATAGAAGATGTTAAGATCAGAAATGCGGTGATCATGCTTTTGCTTTATGCCGATGATGTAGTACTCTTGGCACATACCTTAGAAGATGCACAAAAGCTTATGAGTGTCTTGGAACGCTTTTGCCTACATAGAGGACTGATCTCGTGAATGGATCCAAAACCAAGGTTATGCTTGTAAAGACCCTCAATGACAAAAATTACATGCATTGTCTACAACAATAAGCAACTTGAAGTAGTAGATAGCTTCAAGTACCTTGGCCTTGAGGTTCCATCCAATCATAAATGGAAGGATTTCACAATGCATCCCTTGGAAGCTCGAAAGAGGGCTTATTATGCATTTGAGAGTATGTGCAATGCTACAGAGATCAAGTGTTGGGCTCTCAAAAAGCACCTCTATGAGACATTGGTGACACCGGTGCTTCTTTATGGAGTGGAGGTTTGGGGTGGTAGCATTGGAAAGTCTACTTGGAAAGAGTTTGAGAATGTCCAAAAGCGTTTTCTCACCAACTTTGTCCAAGTCAAGACACAAACACCCTACATGCTCTTACGTCTTGAGTCCGGATCACTTCCCATTGAGGTCTTGGGCATGCAAAGGTTTGTGGAGTATATGCTTAAGACACAACGTAGCCCTTTGTATCGACTTCCTAGAATCGCATATGAAGCAAGTCAAAAGGTCCAAAAGACATGCAAGAACAAAATACTAAGTTCGGGGTGGATGCTTGACATCGAAATGGTTTGGAAGATGGGATGCATGTCACTTGGTCAAGGATGCATCGATCGACTCCCAAGTTAACGAGGCCTTCTTACAATGCCAATGTATTACGGCTTGGGAGAAATCCGGAGGTTCTCGCTTCACCCATTACACCACACACATTGCCCCTAACTACAAATCTCTCTTCTTCTCCGAACGCAGCAACCAAACCCATCCCTACATCCTTGAGCCCATCCCATTGAGTGCGAACGCACCATTGCCTCCATTCGTCTTAGCTCCCATTCTCTACGCTAAGAGACAGGACGCTGGGGTAGTGGCAAGGAGTCTCATCAACTTTGCACCCTATGCCCTCGTCAAGTGCGAGAGAGTGAGTACCACACACTACTTGAGTGCTCAGATTTTGAACACATTAGGTCCTCTTTTCCCCATATATTCATCCATGAGCTCTCCCTACATATCTTCCTCTCCCAACCACGATGTAGACTCTCTATTGTGATGCTCATTTCAACCATTTTTTAACATCAAGTAACTTATGACCTCCACTCAAACCACGTGACATGTTCATTTGGTCCTATAGGTCATATTTGACCTCCAAGGACTATAATAGATTATCTATCTATCTATATATCTATCTTCTCTCTCTCTCTCTCTCTCTCTCTCTCTCTCTCTCTCTCTCTCTCTCTCTCTCTCTCTCTCTCTCTCTATTGTGCTAGACAAAACACGTTACGAGAATGTAGTACATGCAATGAAGTGAATAATGGATTTTTCTATTAAAATTGTACGACACATTAAATGCCCACTAGACATAATTAGACTTTTCACACGTGTGAGAAATGTATTCATTAAAATATCGTGCATGGCAGCAACGATTACATGATTGTTTAGATTATGAGAGAGAGAGAGAGGAGAGAGAGAGAGAGAGAGAGAGAGAGAGAGACTTCCTGCAGGGAAGAATTTAAATACTAGGCTAGAAGCGTGCTCCATGTACCATTGAAGTGTTCATCTTGCAAGATAGCCATGCCAAGACCAGGAAAAGGTAACAAAAATTTATGCTTCTGTTGCAAAATTTTGCATGAGGATTATTGCTTACATGATAGATATATATACCACGGCGCGCGTGTTGCACATGATGTTGCTATATTCTCCTGTGTGCGCCGTGGGACAAAATATTGAGAGATAGAGGAAGTTCATTTTTTCTTCCCACAATGCACGTCACTGCGTTTCCAAAACCTTTGATTGTCATGTACGCATTGTAGAGGATAGTAGAGGGAGAGATATAGGTAGAGAGTGACCCAGAAGACACACACACATACACACACACACACACACTTACCTAGCTACAGAGACAGAGAGAGAGAGAGAGAGAGAGAGAGAGAGAGAGAGAGAGAGAGAGAGAGAGAGAGAGAGAGAGAGAGAGATCACCTTAGTTCTTGCCATTTCACACACACACACACACACACACACACACACACACACACACACACACACACAGAGGGAAATGGCAAGAACTAAGGTGATTGCTCTCTCTCCTGCATGCACACACACACACACACACTTTCTTTTTTTGTAAATACCTCTCTCTCTCTCTCTCTCTCTCTCTCTCACACACACACACAACACACACACACACACACACACACACACACACACACACACACACACACACACACACACACACACACACACACACACACACACACACACACACACACATAGAGGATGTGGCCGTATGGCATGTGGGCGGCCTTTTGAGTCTCTTTTAGACTTCCCCGCATGCCATTTGGAAAATTATAAGTGATGTAAAGTTGCTCTCTCTCTCTCTCTCTCTCTCTCTCTTTGTCTGATACCTGCAAGCTTATGTAGCCTCTGAGTTACTGTGAGGGCTGTGAGGGACAACAAGAACTTTCTTTGAACTGTTTAATCTTGTGGGATGCAGTTCTGACCCTCTTTGGTATGGAGTTGTAGTCTGTGAGACACCCTCTCTCTCTCTCTCTCTCTCTCTCTCTCTCTCTCACACACACACACACACACACACACACACACACACACATCTTCAAATGTTACATTGTAGAACTCAAACATTCTAGTTTGAAACAAAGATAGGTCCATGAAGATCTACAAATACCATTAATATGAAATGGACATCGAAATGACCTTAAAAATTCCCTGATGGTTTATGCAGCAACACAGTGTAAGCTCTAGCATAAAGGACCTACTCATTTTTTGAACAGATGAATTTAACTTGCACAAGTGCTTTTCTGGTGTCATGTACTGCAAACAAGGCTAGAAAGGTCCAAAAGGGGGGTGGCCACAAGGGCGCACAAATGGGTAAGGCAAGGACCCCCCCGCCTTGCCCATATGCGCGCTCGTGTGGCCACCTCCCTTTTGGCCCTTTCTGGCCTTGTCTACAGCTCCGGACATCAAAAAAGCACTTATTCTTCCACTGAGTTGTTGCTTAAAGCAAAAAGGAGACCACTTATTAAATCACAACACTAAGTTCAATAGTTTACAAGACAAAGAGACCACATTGAAAAGAATGTACAAGATAGAGAGACAATTCCATATATTTTATTACTTTTGAAAAGATAGAAATACACATCATACATCTTAGGAGCCCATAATTTTCTTTGCCATTTCTTGGTGCCTCTCTTGTGTGTAAGGCAACTCCTCGGCCAGGAGGGAGTGCGCTATCACATGAGGTTCAGTTGAGCCAACAAAAGCATGTATCCCTATCTACACACTAGGAACACAAGAAGCACAATTTGTGCAATGGTGCATAAACACAAAACCTTGCTCAGAGCTTTCAGTGACCATGTCATGAAATGGCCTTGGGGAGTAAACTCATTGTGTACAAGAAAAACATCTCCAGAGGGCGTTTTCCTATGTATTGTGGAAGGGAAGACTGAGGTCAAAAGGCTGCCTCCCGTCCGTGCTGCAAACTCATCAAGCTCCAAGACATCATATCATAAACCAATCAAGGGTAAGAAAAGTAAATTAAGGTTAGTAAAAACAACCTTGAAAGTAGGGTAGAGTTTACCTCCTGCTCCTTGTCCTCCTCCTCCCTATTGCCCTTTCCATCCAAGCCAATGCTTGATTTCATTGATCCATGAGCTTTGGCTCATTAGAGAAGGGAGGGGGGGGGGGGGGGGGGGGGGGGGGGGGGGTTCTGCAATGGATTAGGCATCCTAGCCGCCACAACCTTGGGTTGTGTGGCCTGGAAATATTCCTCCGCCATGTGCAACTGCTTTGCTTCTAGGACCTCGACACACAAAACTGCAATAGTGTTAGTAACAGAGTCACCAAGTGGCAAGAGCTTGCTTTCAAGGGAATCTAGTGCACTATCTAAGGCAAATTGGGTGCTGGTGCATAGCACGCTTATGCACTCATCCATGTGCAAACCAAATGCTTTCTCCAAGTCATGCAAAAAGACATACTCCTCCCCATCCACTAACACAAAGGAAAAGCGACTAATTTCTACCTCTAGGATAGCCTCATCCCTCAATGGTGCATCCTCTAGAGTGTCACTAGTGCCAGCCACAATGATGGATTTTTCAACCACCTCCTCGAGCCCCCTAGGGTACCCGAGCGAAAGTGCATGGCCTTCTACCACTGCAAGGTTCATGGGGACACCCTCTTGCTCCTTGGCGTCCTTGACGATGGACCCAACATGAAGGTGTGGAAGGAGGAGCTCCTCTAAATCAGGTTCCTCGCTTACAAACAAGATGAATATTCTAGGCAAGAAAGGTACTCCACCCCCAATTTGTGCTTCTTGAGCGCTGAAATCCTTGGGTATTTCTCGTCCAAGAAATGGCGTGCATCGGCGGCAATTTCTTGAAACCATCTCAACCACTTCGAGAATGGGTGATCACCTTTGTGTATGTAGCGCAAGAGATCGCAAGGGACCCAAATCCCTGCATGTGGGGGGATAGATACGACATATTTTATGATATGCTCCTCCATGTGCGCTGAAATCTTGGCAAATGCATCCATGTGGAGGGTAATTGTGGCGTCAAGGTTGGGGAGACGAGTGAAGAAGGTGTGGAGATCCAACTTCCCCTTGTAGTTGGTGTCCTTGAGGAAGAGGGTGAAGCTTAACAAAGGGGTGGATATGGGTATAGATGCAGAGGTTGTGGATGCGTCCATATCTAGTCTGGGGTGTAAACAGAGCATGGAAAAGCTCAAGGGTTGCAAAATTGAAAGAGTAGAATGATTATGCAGCCCACCTTTTATAATGGTGCCTTTTTTAAAGAAGACACTTTTTCCACCAAAAAAAAAGGGCACTTTTACAAAACATGAACTTTCGTCTCAATGTCACGGGTAGATTTCAATAATAACTAAAAATGGTTCTAAAACAAGTTGTACATAATAAGACGGCTATTGTAGAATGAAAAATTATAATCAAAAGTCTAAAATTTGCCGAAGCAAAGCAAATTGATTACAGAGGGGATTGTTTCCAACCGTTACAAAGCTATAAAAGCGATCTAGCATAGTTCCATCCATGCCCCAATCCTCCTGGACCTTAGTTTGTCCTCCATTCTCTTTACAATTTGTAGACATTCTTTACAATAAGTAGGCAATGATCGTCAAACTTTGATGAAGTGAAAATTTGCTGGAAGGATTCTCTCCTTCTGACCTTGTAGACAAAATTCCGCTTGTTGAAGATCCTCAAAACCCACAATAGCCAAATGTTCTCGCACATTACTGAGAGTCCAATGCTTGTTCAGTTGGACAGCCTCCAAAGCATTATTGGGCATCCTCATTGTTGCAATGTCACAGCTTACAATAGCGCCATCTAGACTTTGTAACGGCGTCCACACTCCATTAAGCTTGCATATCCAACGATCATAGTGAGATTGTATGTACAAAGAGGTACAAAAATTTAAATAGCGCATCCCAATACCTAATGCTCTAACCTTCCAATGGTACCTATCCCCATTGTGCATGCCATCCACAAAACCTAAGTCCTCTTCTAAAAGCCCCCCTAAATCCTCATAATGCACATATTTACATACAAGCATAGTGGTAGTCTCCACAAATCCAAAGTCTTTGAAGATATGCACGAAACAGTGAATACGCAAACACCAACTCAAGCCCATAGACCTAGAAACTTTAAAATATTTTAAGGAGTTTTGGACATCTATTATCATATTTTACTTGAAAGATACTACCGACCACAAATCTACTTGTGGCCAATCCATAATAAGGAAGATACTTTGATGGGTTCAAGCTTTCCATACCCTTGTATAGAAGTAGGAACAATATAGAAGTGAGAATAGAATAAAATTCTTCTTTGAACCAATTTGGTTGGGCCAATGTGTGCAAAAATTGGCTCCAATATCCGCATGTATAGCATTGAATGTGCCGGAGAGGCTATGAAATGGCTGCTCCTCCACCAATGTGGATGGAAATATGACTGTAAAATCATGGCAAATCATAATTATGGTTACATAAAAACATTCCACTCTGGTTTCACACCTAGCTTTGTATTCTCAAAGCGTGTACTTACAATGTGTTGGAAATCGAGCTGATTATTGCAATTTCATGCTTGGCATTGAGAAAACATGTTACACAATGGCTACGATCCCCTTGCCTTTGCGATTATTGAAGCCAATAATATTTTATTTCCAATGATGATCCAAGTTTGCACGATTTTTGACATGGTGAGGGCCAATAGCAGATGGATGCATTATACCCAAGCACCTTTGGTGAACTCTTGGGGCACCCACTCACCATCTATACCTCTTGTGTTGTGGCATGCAAGTGCTGTGACCTCATCCGTTGGTCGCCCTTGCGGAGTAGAGTTGGCCATGGGTGAGCAAAGAAAGTTAGTAGGAGGAGGAGGACCTTGCTTGATGCTACAATGTAGGTGGGAGAAAGTGAATGAGTTTGCTTGATGTGCCAATGGGAGGTGGTAGTGGCAGAGGGAGGGAGGAGCGTGGTGGCAATGGAGACAGGAGAAGTTGGATGACCCTTGCTTGGCGTGGCAATGGGAAGTGGGAGGGGAGGAGAGATGAACTTCCTTGCTGCAACAATGGAGATGGTGTAGAGAGAGAATATTAAAGTAGAGGTTGAGTTGATGGTTGCAACCAAGGAGGGCTTGGCAAAGGGGTTCCAGAGAGAGAAAATCACTTTTTAACTAAGGAATAGTTATGGAGAGGCTTTGGATAGTAGAAAATGATGTTTCAAAAGTTTTTGAAAAATTCTAAATTTTAGGATTTTTTGGTGTACGTTTTGACTCTTGGAGGTCAAACAATGTTTTATTGACTATAAAATAGGTCTTGGGGGGTTTTAAGAAGATAAGATTTGATTTTTGAGAGATTTTAAAATTTTCAAAATTTTGGGGTTTTTTTCAAAACTGGGTCAAATAAGAGGGAAACTTGGAGGTTCCAAGTTCCCCCCCCCGTGTCCAGTCCCCCAACCTTCTCACTAGGTAAGAGGCCATCGAGAAGTGTAAGATTACTTTGTCCCCCTACTTTCTTGAGGGCATAGAGTGTGTCCACCACCCTCTTCTCATTGGGTGGCTTGTAATTAACCTTAATCCCAAAGGGCCCCTAGAGGGTTCATATTTTTCCTAATGCGATACACAAGCATCTATCAAGCACATAAACTATGGAAAACTTGATCTTGCAAAGTGCTCTAAAAATATGTCATTTACCTAAAGTTTGCATATGCTTATTCCGTTAGACATTTACAAATTGACCCTGGAGAAAATAATTACAAGTTCTAAGAGGTGTGAGTTACAAATTGAAACTCTGTAGAGTGCACCGCTAGCTAACATAAGGAAATACAAGCTCACCCCTAATGCCACTTGATGATCCCAAGTATGTACCATATTTTTAGCATATTACAACTTCTATACTATATATAATGCAGCTTAAAATTTTCAAGGAAGGAGAGGGACTCCATGTGTCACTCCCTAGTTCACTTCAAAAAAAACCTTACAAAACATCTAATCTAAAATGCAGAATGTAAGATTTTTAAAATATAAAGTCAAAATATTTTCTATTCTAAATAGAATAAATGTTCCAGTTTGATTGCACATGACAAAAAAAGGATAATGTTAGTGGAGGCTTTCTACTTAATGCGAATTTACTTTTTGAAGATATAATAAAAAAGAGAGAAATTTAGTGGAGATTTTGCTATTTAATGGAAATTTAATTTTTGAAGAGACGTTTGGCTTTATCTTTTAAAGAAGATTTTTTCAAGACCAATATTGATACTCTTTAGAATTTTTTGGGAGTGTACTTCTTTAAAGAGATTGAGAAAAAGAAAAGAACTTGCCTAACATTGACATGGGGCTATCTTGCTTTGAGGACATGCATGGCATGCAAATACAGGGGTCGCTATCCACGTTATTGAGAGAGAGAGAGAGAGCATTGCTTATGTCTTAGCCATCTATACTTTTCATTTCAAAACAATGAGAAAAAGGAGCTCGCCGCTCCTTTTGTAATGTCCACTTGGGATCGTCACTTCAACTAGAGCACCAATTGTCAAATACTATGCCACGATGATAAGTCGTTTGTGTATGCACACATGAGCTCCAAGAAAACTGCTATCCACCCAACATTTGTATGTGTATATGTGTGTGTGTGTGTGTGTGTGTGTGTGTGTGAGAGAGAGAGAGAGAGAGAGAGAGAGAGAGAGGTTGGGGGGGGGCAAGGGGAGCATAAAAATTTTGAATGTCATAGTTACTGTATTGTAACAATAGGAGGATGCCTCAAGACCATATGTACATACATATATAAGTGTGTATGTATGTATACATATATATCTATATGTGTGTACTATGTGTACACATAGATATATATGTATACACACACACACACACACACACACACACACACACATATATATGAGAGAGAGAGGGAGAGAGAGAGAGAGAGAGAGCTTAACTTATGTGAGTCATCTCTGTATCGTTCCAATTTTATCAGATACTTTAAATCTTTGAAATAGTTTGAGACTTTTTCTATGATGTCAAACTATTATATAGCTTATTTATTGACATGAAAAGTTTCCTAACTCTTAACTTCTCCACACATAAGCCTCCCCTTCTACCCTTGCAAGTGTTGACGAGAGAAGACGCTCGTAGCCTAGTGTATCAACAAATAGCGGTGGCCCCATGAGTGTCTCCCTTGACTAGGTTATTGCCCCCCCCCCCCCCCCCCCCCCCCTTCTCGACACACACTCTCTCGCTCTCTCGCTCTCTCTCTCTCTCTCTCTCAAGCCCTCCATAACCTTTTGGCAACTGCCCTTTTGTAGCCAAACTGGCCTTCACTTCGTTGATGTATCTACAATGCATATCTCCCTTCCATTAAGATGCATACTAGAAGTACTAACAATCTCTAAAATCTCTAGTTTTAGATTTTACCTGCTTTACTTCCTATTAACTCGGTTTGAGACCTCAACCCCTAAGCTCAGGTAAACCTTCGCCAAACACTGCTCGCAGGAAGCCAGCCTGTTGCATAGATTAAATCACACACACACACACACACACACACACACACACACAAACATACCCAATGTTTAACATCACCAAAATAAATAATTGAGTGACAAGTACTATCAAATGAGATTTGAGAGGGAGAGAGTTGAGAGAGAGAAAGAGAGAGAGAAGAAGAAGACAAGATACCTAAAAGATATAGCCAATGAGTTTTGGTTCTTGAACGCAAGTGCTTACATGCTCGCATACTTTCTCAAGCAGGGAGAGGGGGTGGGATTTTTAATCTTGTAGAAACAAACACAATGACCTCAAATTTGCTATATACATTCATACATATATCTATATATATATATATATATATATATATATATATATATATATATATATATATAATATATATATATATATATATATATATATATATATATATATATATATATATATATATATATATTTATTTATTTATATAAATAAATATATATATGTGTGTGTGTGTTTATTTATTTATTTGTAAGTGTGTGCATATATATACACATACATATATGCATACATGTATATTGTGTGTGTGTGTGTGTGTGTGTATTTACACACACACACACACACACACACATATATATAATATAAAGAGAGAGAGAGAGAGAGAGAGAGAGAGAGAGAGAGAGAGAGAGAGAGAGCTTTCTACTCTTGCAATAGAGACGATGTTTACTTTTCCACAGCAACGGGCAGGTCACATACTAGTGGTAACAGTATGTGATCTATTGAACTCATCTCCACTGACACTACAAAATTGCTCATAGTCCTCACACATATAGTTTGTTTTCTTCGAGGAATGTGGTTGTAGTCACTTATAGTGATCCATGTGCGGTAAGTGGAATTTTCATAGATATAATCGCACAACTCCCCATATCTATTGTGTGTCTATCCCCAAACAAACATGCTATAGCCCATGGAAGATATGGTATGCATAGGGAGGGTTTTTTTGTCAAGTGTGGAGGTATCAAGCTCTACACATGGTACACCTAGATGACTTCTCACCCACATTTACCGTTGGCATGTGGTAGCCTTACACTTGGACGGTTTTGATTTCAACATCGCGGGAGCGACCTTACTATCGATGCCATTAAGCAAAGTGTCCATGCAAGGGAACCCTCTTACTTGTAAGTACTAAGTCCATGTGCGCCAATATTGTCAAACTTCAAAGCCATTGAGATTCAAGATCTATCAAGGAGATTGGATGAAATTGGTGTGTCGTATGTCCCTTGTATACCTTTATAATCTCAATCCTCCCAAATGAAGCAATGCATGACTTCTACTACTTCTTCACTGCCTGCCCACCCATTACCTTGAGCGAAGGTTGAGAGCTGACGATTTCTTCAAATTTGTCCGTCGCAAGGTTTCTTTTGAATACTTTAAGGTTTCTTGATTTCTAAGTGTTCTTTGAGATAGCCGAAGCTGACAATCTATGTGGAAACTATAAAGGCTTGGTTTTTGAGAAACCTTTCATCTTAGAAAAAATGGATCTTCCAAGTCTTCTACACCCAATGATGACTCTTGTTAGATTTCTCAATTGAGAAGCTTCCTGCATTTCCTATGTATCTTGACCATTGCTCATAAAAAACCATTTGCTTGACCTTGTTTTTGAAGGTCAAACAAATAAGAAAACTAGGAATTATGCCAAAAATCTAGGGACATTATCAAGATTCATAACTGAAATGCCCTATTTTTCAACCTTGGAAATTCAGATCCAATGAAATTACAACCAGGCTTTTTCATTCTAAACTTGACTAGGCATCCATGCATATATTTCCTTTTTTTTTGTTTTTAAAGCCAATCTCACATTACATGATAGATATATTATATATTGTATACTTCAAAAAAATTTGGATTGTGTCCGATTGTTTCATGTATCTTTGAAAGTGTAGCACACATGTTCACCTATGAATAGCTAGCTCTGAGCAAATGCCAAAAACCTGGCTAAAGGTGAAGTGTGCTTTTGTATGTATGTTTGTGCATGGACATGAGCATTTTAAATTTTACAAAAAGAAAGCATTTTTATTGTGTTTCACAAAAAGTTGAAAAGAAAGTCACGAGACTCTTCAATCAAGGGGCCATTTACAAACCAAAACAAGGTGAAAAGCAGTGTTGGGGAAAAGTGTGCGTTAGCTTAGCCTTGAGCCGGTTGTAAAATCAAAACAGCCAGTTGAAGGGAGAGGAAGAAAAAAAAAATCAGCTTGGAAGATTTAAGAAAATGGATTTAAATTGTAAATAATGCCAACTATTTTGGGAAACTTCCTCTTTGAATCTACCCTAGAGGAAATTTTGTGTGTTTATGAAATTGATTTTCTTTGAATACTAGTGAAAAGTGACAATGGCCTACCTCAGAGGACCAGAAAGTGACCCTCTACTAAATGGCCCCTCTTCATAGAAATAGTAAACCAAATGTCATCTCTCTCCCAGAATGGCCTACATATACAAAAGACAGGTGCTTAGTCATTGACCCTCTTCTTGAAGCCAGGAAGAAAAAGAGTTTGCCATCATCAACTTGCCATGTGGCATTGATCGACAAGATTTATCCAAGGGTTCACAATTGCTTCCGAGAGTTCATTGCTTTATTAAGGTAATAGGCCCCCCCAATCTCAAAAAAATAAGAATCTTTTCAAAACATTTCAAATGCATACGTGAAGGGTAAGTATAGGAAACGGAAAGCCTTATGAAAATTTATGAAAATGAAAAGTCCATTAAAATGGAAAGTCAAAAGACTTTTCATCTCCGTATAAAAGAGGTGGTCGATTGCAATTCTTCTCCATTACATATCTTTTAGCATTTCTTTCTCTTTAGAATTTTCTTCACTATGTAGGTAGAGTTGTAGTGAAATCAAATCAGCAAGACTCTACTAAGTAGGTTTATTATAATCTCATCATTTGTAGGTGGGATTATGCTAAATCTAACTTTTTTTGAAATTTTTGAAGCCTTTGAGTCTTTTATCCTTTAATTTTTTTGAAGCCATTAGTAATCTATGCTATATATAAAGCAGCTTAAATTTTTCAAGCAAGGAGAAGCCATCCACATGTCACTCATAAGTTCACTTCAAAGAAAACTTTGCAAAATGTTTCATTTCTGTGTGTTGGTGTTGCAGCGTTATGGGGGGTGGTACCGAGGTAGTGCCATGGCTAGGTACAGAGAGAGAGAGAGAGAGAGAGAGAGAGAGAGAGAGAGAGAGAGAGAGAGAGAGAGAGAGAGAGAGAGAGAGAGAGACTCGATAAACAGCTTGAAGAAAGAAAAACACGCTACTCTCTTTTCTATTAATGAAAGGGTCTTTACATAGCTTTTGAAAGATGATAGCAACCACTCCTTTCTCTTCATGCAAATTGAACTTATTTGATGGCCTATAGCTGTATGCTTTGAGCCATGTTCTCATGGGTTAACAAACATGGGCTTGAACCCAACAATCCCCCCCTCAAGCCCGAACTGAACAAGCAACTCATGATACCTCGAGTTTTTGGTATACTCGTCAACAGTGAGTTTTATGTTTTCTCACAACCAAGGATTTTTGGTTTATCCATAACCTGGTGCTAGGTCAGTAACCCCCCCTTGAACAGATATGATGTAGGTCAAAACATTAGCTACCAAAAGTGGAGTTTTTGGTTCACTGCCAAACCTTGGGTTTTAGGTGTACCCAGTAACCTCACGAGAAGTGGGACAAAAAAGGGCTGAGAACAAATATGTTTTGGGAGGTCTTACCACTTATGTATTTGTGGCAGTGTCTAAAACCCGTACAAAATTTGGCATGATAGTGAAATAGCATGACAATAACCAACTACAAGGCTTTTGACAGGAAATATATGATTGTTTTTGACAATAGATTGTAGAAAAACTGACATAAAATAGGACAAAATAAATAATGATGATGATAATCGGTTTTGAAAAAAAAAAAAAAAAAAGCAAACATGTCGATGTAAATTCATCTCGAAGGAAATCTGTCTTGGTTGTTGTGAGCATCGATGTCTCGTAATTCTTGAACAATGAAAGTTTGCATACATACCAATATGTGTAGGCATAATAACAACATAGCCGCAAGAGTCCCCACAACACTCCCATGACCTTCATAAATTGCTTGAAGTCCTTTCCAAGTGCTATATCATGTGCAACGGCCAAAACTCGATAAACTTCCACTCGCAAAGCTAAGGCAAGGCTGTTGGCTGAGGTACTGCCCATTATAGCCAAGCTACCACATTTTTGATATGCTCTGACAAAGGATTGCCCCAAGGCAGTGTTGTGATATTCTATCGTCTGCAGTCCAAGGGTGTCTCGAAAAGCTATTGATAGCCAAGACCGCAAAGCTAATATCCTCAATCTTTTATTAAGGAGCACCGAATACTCTAGAAGGAGTAAGCATGAAATTGCGAGGGTGAGAATGCGCACTTGCTTGAAGCCCAAAAGCTCAACAAAGGCGGCCGGTTCAAAGATAGTCTGAAACTTCAAAACAAAAAAGAAAATAAAAACTCTGTAATGGTTGCAGCGCGCAGACGACCGAGCCAAAGAGCTTCAGAGCAACTAGTAGAAGTAAATTGGGAAGATGATGCAGCATCGAAACTTCACCAACAAGTCAGGGCAAATAGGCTTATGCAAATATTGCGCGTTTTGATGCAGCTTGACAGAGAGACAGAGAGAACCTGAGGCGCATTTATTGTGATGGAGATTGTGAGCGCTCCTGGCTTGACTCGGCTAGCGCGCAATCTGAAATACAAGCTACTTGGTGACTTTAACAAAGCAGGCGCGCTTTCTCTTGCCTGTGTAAGGGGTTGTATCCGCGTGCTGATTTGAGCCAAGACCGAGTACACGCTCTGATACCAGTTGTTGGTGTTGCAGCGTTATGGGGGGTGGTACCGAGGTAGTGCCATGGCTAGGTACAGAGAGAGAGAGAGAGAGAGAGAGAGAGAGAGAGAGAGAGAGAGAGAGAGAGAGAGAGAGAGAGACTCGATACACAGCTTGAAGAAAGAAAAACACGCTACTCTCTTTTCTATTAATGAAAGGGTCTTTACATAGCTTTTGAAAGATGATAGCAACCACTCCTTTCTCTTCATGCAAACTGAACTTATTTGATGGCCTATAGCTGTATGCTTTGAGCCATGTTCTCATGGGTTAACAAACATGGGCTTGAACCCAACACTGGGAACCTCGGAACCTATGAACAATTTCAGCTTTCAAACTGACAAGTTTTTTTAAAAAAGGGATTGACTTTACTTTTTCTTTTAAAGCTTACTTTACTTATCCTTGTGAAAGCCAATTTTAGGTTGCTCAAATTTGCTTTTCAAAAGCCAATGGCCATAAAAATTGAAAATTTAAGAAATTGTTTGTATGTGCACTAGCAAAATTTTAGCGGTTTACTTCAAGGAAAACTTGGAATCTAGCTAGGAATTCTCAATTTTAGACCATTAAAAATATACGAAAGCCCACTTTTTATCTAACACCAGACTCGAACAGTCTCAAAATGAAAGGACACCTGTGTGTGTGTGTGTGTGTGTTGGGGGGGGGGGGGGGTTCTTAAAGAGGGCACCAAATCTTTTTTTGCGATCGAAATAATTTAAAGTAAATAAGGAGCACACTAAAAACCTTTTTGAAGAATTGATGGTTTTTATACTAAAACTTACAAAATTTTGTTAGTTTTCTTCAAGGTAAGCTTGGGATCCTCGACGGGAGGTCACCATGTGTAAAACCTATATCACGTGTGTTAAAACACTATTTATAAAACCCTTAGCTGTGAGTTTCTCATAAATAAAAGGGAGCATTTTTCAATTCAATTTGTAAAGTTTTTTTCAAGAATAGTATTTTAACACCCTTTTGTATGTAAAATCGTGAAATTAGTATAAAATAAAATAATCAACAACGTTGAACCCACATAATAGGTAATTTATTATTGTAGTGACCCCCTTGAGTTGAATCTATCTGGGATTTTACAATTTTAGCTGGTTAAAAACATAATAAATCTTGGTTTTTTGTGAACACTGTTTTTGAGTAGCCCCAAAATAGAAGGGGATGATAGACGTAGAAAAGTTGGATGCTTGGTACATCCAAGATTACTCTGCCCACCCCGAGGACATGCTTTGCAAAGAGAGGAGGGAAGTACTTGTTGAAAATCTTTTAGATCCTCACGTGCAACACTAACAAGAGAGAGAGAGAGAGAGAGAGAGAGAGGGAGAGAGAGGAGCCCTAGAAGCATAACACTTCTTGATGAAGGGTGCACTATGTGTAGAACCTATATCACGTATGTTCAAACACTATTTATAAAACCCTTAGCTGTGAATTTCTCACCAATAAAAAGGAGCATCTTTTAATTCAATTTGTAAAGTTTTTTTCAAGGATAGTTTTTCAACACCCTTTTGTATGTAAAATTGTGAAAAAAGTATATAATAAAATATCAACAACGTTGAACCCACATGATAGGCATTTTTTATTGTAGTGACCCCCTTGAGTTAGAATCTATCTAGGATTTTACAATTTAAGCTGGTTAAAAATATAATAAACCTTGGTTTTTTGTGGACACTATGTTTGAATAGCCCCAAAATAGAAGGGGATGATAGACATAGAAAAGTTGGATGCTTGGTACATCCAAGATTACTCTCCGCACCCTGAGGACATACTTTGCAAAGAGAGGAGGGAAGTACCAGATCCTCACCTGCAACATTAACATGAGAGAGAGAGAGAGAGAAGAGAGAGGAGCCCTAGAAGCATAACACTGGTTGATGAAGGGTGGAATTCTCGAAGGGAGGTCACTATATGTAAAACCTATATCATGTGTGTTCAAGCACTATTTATAAAACCCTTAGCTGTGAATTTCTCACCTATAAAAGGGAGCATTTTTAAATTCAATTTGTAAAGTGTTTTTCAAGAATAGTTTTTCAATACCCTTTTGTATATAAACTTGTGAAAAAAATATAATAAAATAATCCACAATGTTGAATCCACGTTATAGGTTTTTTTTATTGTAGTGACCCTCTTCAATTGGAATCTATCTGGGATTTTACAATTTAAGCTAGTTAAAAACATAATAAACCTTGGTTTTTTGTGAACACTGTTTTGAATAGCCCCAAAATAGAAGGGGATGATAGACATAGAAAAGTTGGATGCTTGGTACACCCAAGATTACTATCCCCACCCCGAGGACATGCTTTGCGAAGAGAGGAGGGAAGTACCTGTTGAAAATCTTTTAGATCCTCACGTACAACACTAACATCAGAGAGAGAGAGAGAGAGAGAGAGAGAGAGAGAGAGAGAGGAGCCCTAGAAGCATAACACTGCTCGATGTAGGGTGACTCTATTTTTCCTCTTGAAAGTAATTTGAAGTGTGGCTCTAATTTTCCTTTTAAATGCTTTAAAGAAACCCCCCTTTTCTTTCTACACAAATCCACAGAGAGCTCTCAAATTTGAAGGGTGACTCTATTTTGATACTTTGTTATTTTAAATATCTATAGCAATACTCAAAAGGGTCAATAAATTAAAAGCACCACCAATAAATAAGCCTCATGGCTAGAAATTGCATTTACCATGAGGAGAAAACACAGCTGACCATACTAGTTCACAAGGCTATCTACAAGGAAGCGTAACCCATAACCAGGTACATATATTGGTGCCATCACAAGGCATCTCATCACATTGAGGAACATTGTGTCCATATGGACATGGACCATAAACCATACAAAGAAAAAGGAGAAGAAGTCCTGAGAATAGCACATAATGCTAAGCTCTCCATGATTCCACATGCCAGGCAATGTTGAGCAAAAACCTTGTGATTGACACCTAAATGCATAGCTATTCTACTAGGTTTGAGGACATGCACACTACATGTTACAACTTCACCCAAAGAGGCAAAGTCACATTGTCTCGCAGTCAAACAGGCACCGCATGTGCCTCACATGGGACAACATAAACATGTAGCATGTGAGGTCTCAAATAGGGCTTGCCGAAAATATTTTTCCTAATCGAACTAATTGCTAAGCTTGCCAAAAAAAAAAATTGTACTCGAACTAAAGAAGGGCACAATTAAAACTTTGGTTTTTAGGCTAAAATTTGAGAAATTACCGCTAAAACTTGCAAAACATTTCCAATTTTTTTCAAAACTAGCTTGGAAACTAGCCAAAAAATTTCAATTTTAGTTGATTAAAAATATAGTAACCTTGGTTTTTTGCAAACATTGGAAATATATAAAGGCATGATAAAAGCTCTTTTGGTTTTTAAGTCAAAATTCAAAAAATTGTCAATATTTACACTAAAACTTGGAAAATTTTACCGGTTTTCTTGAAGGTAAACTTGGAATATATCCCAAATTTTGTAAGTTTATCGAATTACAAATACATTAAACCCTGGTTTTTTGTAAACATGGGCCAAATAGCTCCAAAATCGAAGGGCATGATGGATGTAGAAGAGTTGAAAGCTCAGTACATCCAAAGTCACTCTCTTACCACCCTAGGGTGAAAGCATGTTAACCTGTCGCGCTTTTTGTGCTAGTTAGCATTTTCAAGTTAGCACATCTTAGAAAAGTTAGGCGACCGGTAAAATTTTTACAAATAATATCAAAATTCGTCGGAAGTTGTACATTTGGATTCCTTGATTCAAGAGCTTTCTATTGATATATCATACGTCATAGATCTTGGAGATGTAGCTCATGTTATTGTACTAGTTAGCATATGTCAAAATTGTGCTGGTGAGCATTGTCCGGGACATGAAAAAGCATGACACGTTAACATTCTTTCACCCCCTAAGGATAGTATGTGACAAAAGGAGGCGTCCACCTATCAAAAATTTGGTGCATCCTCACGTGGGGCAGAGACATGAGAGAGAGAGAGAGAGAGTTTCCCCAACAACCTGGTAGCCAACCAAAAGCAATGACATATTATTTCAAGAAAAAGGGAGTCAATTCTATGATAAAAAATGTTTCATCTACTTATATTACTTTTCCTAATTGTAGTGATTTAATAAATAAGAACACAAATAAAACTCTTCTAGATTTTAAGTTAGAATTTGAAGAAATGTCAATTTTCTTAAAGGGAAGCTTGGAATGTAGCATGGGTGTTTCAATTCTAGCATGTTAAAAATACAGTAAGCCCTTTTTTTGTGAACACAAGTCTCAAATAGACCCAAAATAAAAGGGTATGAGAGACACTAAAAACTTGGATGTACAATACATCCTCGGTCACTCTTTTGTCACCTCAAGCACAAGCTATGCACAAAGAGGAAAGTGGACCTATCAAAAATCTATTACACTCTTGTATGGGACACTGGCATGAGAGAGAGAGAGAGAGAGAGAGAGAGAGAGAGAGAGAGAGAGAGAGAGAGAGTTTTCCCAACAAGTTGTTAACCCTCCATAAGCAATTACATATTGTTTTAAAAAAAAGGGAGTCAATTCTAGAATTTGAAATGATTCATCTATTTATAATAATCTTCCTAATTGAAGTAATATAATAAATAAGGGAAAAAATAAAACTCTTCCAATTTTTAGGTTAAAATATGAAGAGTTGTCAGGAACATTGATACTTGAAGAATAGGGGCCTCTGTGTGTGTGTGTGTGTGTGTGTGTGTGTGAGAGAGAGAGAGAGAGAGAGAGAGAGAGAGAGAGGGAGAGAATTTTTATTGATACAAATAGATATCAAAGGTCTACTTGAAAAATCTTGATCTCATGAGAGAGAGAGAGAGAGAGAGAGAGAGAGAGAGAGAGAGAGAGAGAGAGAGATGTCATATTTTTGGAGTGATCCACTCTCTCCACTTGTGTGCATAGAGACACATCCATACCTACAAATGTGTGTATGTGTGTGTGACCAAATGGCCATGCTTTTCTTGGCCGCAACAACGCCAAGTCATACACTAGTACCTTTTAGTTGGATTATGTAGGCATTATATAGGCTAAAAATTGGATTAAAAAAATGTGCTCCTTTCTCCTTGTTCTCGAAACATGCCAAAAGAGTGTTGACCTTGATAAGTCTAGAAGCGTAGAAAGAAAGACCTTGATTGCTACGCAACAACTAGTTTGATTGTAGACTTTTCAACTTTTACTAGCTTGTACTCTTGCTTCGTTGTAGACTTTTCAAATTTTTACTAGCTTGTACTTTTGCGACTTTTCAACTTTCACTATTCTTTTTTGTCACGTTTTGTATGTGAGAACTAGAGCCCTTTTCTCTCTTATCATTGACAAAGAATCTTATACCTATGGAAGTGGGCACCTAGTCACTAACATTCACAAGATTTCATGGCAACCTTTTAGTTTCATTGTTGGGAAAGACTCATCAACACCTTCCTGATTCCATATATTCCCTTTGCCTCTCCTTTCCCCCCAGTTATCTCATAGGACCTAAAAGTCATTCCTCAAGCCCATCAAGGAGTCTATATGGAGAAACATAGTAACTGAAAGCAGGCCGTGGCAATGGGGTAGGTGGGTGGCGATGGCCAAGCGGAAATTGGGAAGGAGTTTAGATGGAGAAACATAGTAATTGAAAACAGACCGTGGCAATGGGGTAGGTGGGTGGCCATGGTCAAGCGGAAGTCAAAAAGGTTTGGTCATCCTTGACACTACCATTCATAGTGAAACTGTTTCGGACTCTAGCTGAAGCTGAGGAGAGGTGGGCATTTATGGCTATGGAAATGGTGGTGAATGTTAATATGAAATGTAGAAGGGGCAAGTGGTTGAGTCATAGTTTAAAAAACAGACTTTCCCCCCCCAAAGGAGTGCAGATAGAGCTGGGGGGTTTCACTGGTAAATTCATTGGCAAATGTTGCAAAACTGCCTCCACACTCATCTGGGACAAAGCGACTAGATACTAGAAAAGCATTGCTCTATACTAGTCTCCTTAGGCCCAATTTTACAAGGTCATGATCTTGATCGCCATTGGACCGAGATTGCAAGACGACTCAACAATAAAGGTTTTGGTACTTTGGCCTCTTTGTGGAATCATCGTGAAGGAGGATGGTAGTCTCTACAACAATTGAAGGAGGTCAATAGCCCATCCCTTCAAGAAGAGGTCCTTGTTGGTAGACTTCTAGATCTCCCTTCTCACTTTTCCCACCCACTTGGCTCCACAACAGTAGAGTGGAAGGTGTGGAAGTGGTCAGGGAGGAAGTCTTTTCTTTCTCCCTTGACAAAGAGCGTTTATGAGAAGTTGGCTTTCTCTGAGTAGTGGGTTGGGCATCTCAACAAAAAGTGGTCTAAAAAATGCTGCAAGATCAAATGAAGCTAGGTGTTGGAGAATACATGGAACTCTAAATGCCAAGATGTTCAGAAAGTTTTCCTCTAGAAAATGTTTTTTTGGTTTTCTACCGATTAGAGACAAAGCTAAAGTGCGGGGTCTTGGTGATGGTACATGCATCAGATACAACCAACAAGCTGCCATATCCCATCTCATATGGGGATGTCCAACGATCAAGTGCTTCACTGGAAGAGTCTGTAGATGGGTGTTTCTCTAGCTTGGCACCGCTTTCTTTAGACGAGACCTTGCATTGGGCTCCAGGCGCTTGGACAATGAAGATATAAGGACATAAATTTGTATAGCTAGAGCTATAGTCTTGAAAGCCAAATGGGTTTCTGAAAATGAGCAACTATTCCAGAAAAAGAATGGAGTGTTTCATGAAGAACTGATTTTGGAGATCTATGGATGGCTTTTGTCAAGCAAGAGGGAGCGGCTTGCCGAGAAGCAAAATTTTTGTAACTTAAATTAAGGGTATGATTAGGGTCAATGGTCTCAAATCCCGCAAAGGACTTTGCGCCCATTTAATGAACTTTTTGGAATCCCCTGTACAAAGCATATGCTAGGGTTTGCATGTATTAATTCAAAACAAGCTCTAAGGAGCATTTCAAAAAAAAAAATCATGGTATTTTGAAAACTTGCAAATGGCTTTTGTCAAGAAGGAGGGAGCGGCTCACCGAGAAGCATAAATTTTGTAATTTGAATTAAGGGTATGATTAGGCTAAATGGTCTCAAATCCCTCATGGGGACTTTGCGTCCATTGAATTGACCTTTGGGAAACCCTCATGCAGATATGTTAGGGCTTGCATGTATTGTTTTGAGTTAAGTCAAAACAAGCTCTAAGGAGCACTTAAGTTACAAAAAAAAACCCATGGCATTTTGAAACCTACGGATTGCTTTTGTCACGAAGGAGGGAGCGGCTTGCTGAGAAGCATAAGATTATAACTTGAATTGTGGGTACTAGTATGTGACCCGCGCGTTGCTGCGGCCAAGGAAACAATGCCTCTATTCTCATAGGCTATCTTCTCCTCCAAGTGGAACACTATGAATACTCTCTTCCTATACATAGAGTCTATCGCATTTATAAAAGTGATGCATGACACGACCTCTTAATAGATGTTGTAAAGCATTCTTTGATACCAAGATTGGAAGCTTCTCATAGACATTATTTTTCATGAGGTGCTAACCCTTGGTCTACAAACTTAGGAGTGCTCTAATTCTATTGGGGTGTGTGCGCGCGTGTG
>NC_140957.1:109796475-109898975 GCF_014529385.1 Adiantum capillus-veneris
CATTTTGTCCCTAGGCATACTAGTTGACATACATATTACAAATTGGAACTCTCAATGAGCTAAAATCATCACATTCTATGGGTTTACATTGGTGGAACATAATTGACATGTTTTTAAATGAATGGCCTTATGGGCACAAATGGTCTTCCAATCCATATCCTACCATCACATGTTACATTTCTTCCTTCCTTATCTGGTGCCCAACCTTGGCTGTTGTTGAAAAGAGCAGATAGATGCTACAAGGTTTTTCAAATAATGGTGTATCTGCTTTTAATAATCATCACAGGAGAAGGTTATTTGAGTGGGTCTGTAATGTTGAAAGTGTGTATCAAGTTGGACTATAACAAATCCATGAGGAGGACTACAATTTCTTGAGGTTATGCAGCTTGAGACTTCGGATATGGTTGAGTTGTGGAGAGTGTACTTTGCTCAAAAGAATTCTCTCATGTGGAAGTAAAACATCGGCTAGAACAATGGTCAATTTTTTGTGCAAGAGTCTAAGCAAAGAGGGAATTATAGGATAGGGTCTAAGTACCTGCATGACCAAAGGTGAAAAAGTCAAAGTGTTTTTTGTAAATGCATGGTGATGAAACACCTTATAAGAAGTACTAATCACATAAGAAGAAATACCATGAGGGGAATCTGAAGAATCTTGTTGATGAAGTAGAGTCATTAATCTCCAAAAAATAGGAAGCGTTGGCCTCTAAAGTTGAGCATAAAAAGTGGCTAGAAGCTAAATCTGATCTGATTGAAGACAACAATTTAAGGAGGTGAGGAAGGCAAGAATATTATCCAAAGAAACATACCTACAGCCAGAGGAGGCTAATCAAGGACACTTCTTCAAGGCCCTGAAAGTCAAGAGAAATCTGGGCCTTGTCCACTCGCTCTATCACTGATGGGGAAGGGAATGATGTCAACGACCCCGATGAAATGGCTCAATTGATCCTTGATCAATTACAAAAGATCATAGGTCAGCTTGAGGGCCGCTCCCTAGAAGTGAATGAAGCCAGAGCTACTCTTCTTGGGAGTGTCAAAAAATGATTTTCCACTCAGATGCCAATCTTTGTTTAAGAGGAATGCTCTCTTGCGTTGCAAGCATTAGGCAAGGAGAAGTTCTCTGGGTGGGATGAATTAAGTTATGAGTTTTTTGAAAAAAAATTGGATGATCTTAAGTCCTCAATCATAGGAATGTGTAACCAAGCCCTGATCGATGGAGTCTTGGACTTAATCATAAAAAGGGGCCTCATCAAACCTATCCCCAAACAAATTTGATACTCCCAACTGAAACATTGGTGGCCTATAACTATGATGTCAGTGGCTTATAAAATTGTCGCCAAAACTGTAGCCCTCGAGATCTCTCCCCTCCTGGACAAAGCCATTACTTCCCACCAACATGGATTTATCAAGGGAAGATCAGTCTATGATACCATTTTTACAACATTGGTTGGCATAGAGTATGCAACATTCACCAAGCAAGAGTGTATCTTGTTGTAGTAGCTAGATTGAAATAAAACTTATGACATGATCACATGGTTGTTCATTGAAAATGTTATGAAATTTCTAGGCTTTGGGTTGCAAATGTGTTGTTTGGTCAGTATCCTAGGTGTTGGTATCCAATTTGACCTTCTGTTCAATGAGAAAATTGTGGGTGCATTCCAGGTCAAAAGATCAATCACGTGATTAGAAGCTCTAGAGATTGTGAAAACGTATGTCGCCATAGAGTCAAGATTGAAGTGTAGTATTAAAGAATCCAAATTGATTTCACTCTCAAAAAATGATTTTTTTGATCCTTTGATGTGGACCGAGGAGATTGTGTCAAAAGGGAAGGTTTTCTAGCACGTAGGAGTCCCTTTGGGGGTGGACATAACCCACAAACAAAGATTCCTATGGGTCTTGGTTAAGGTAAAGAGCAAGATGTGAAGGTGGAAATATGTGCTTCTCCCCTTCTCAAGCAGAGTGAAAGTGATCAATTTGTTTATGCTCCCATACATAGCCTTCAACAGTCCGTGGCTAAAGTTGGCCAAATGCAACTGAAAAGAATTCTTGAAACCAGTGAAAAGATTTTTATGGAAAAACAACACCAAAGACTTGATGCCTTGAGAGTCCATTGTGAGACCAGTAGAGCAAGGTGGTATCAAGATCCTCAACCTTAGTACTCATGCAGTGGCCCAATGTGCCAAATTTTTGGTAGCAATCGTGAAGCAAGACCGGGTATGGGCTATTATGAAAAAGGAGGACATGATTGACAACGCTAAAATGTGCTCTCACGGTGGCCATTGGAAAGGTCTTGAGGTGCACAACTAGTTGCTTGCCCCTTGGTGGTTTGGCCTGAGGCTTGGGGTACAACGGGTGTGCTAGTTCAAAAATGCAAGAGAGCAACAAAAGCCTTGGAATGATAACAAGGTATTTTTGCAATCCTATAGCTCATTGGTCCCCTTGGCTATCTAAGGCAAGAGGCATCCTATTGAACCCATTCTCAAGGGAATTTGCCAGAAAGATTAATAACAAAGGACTTCAACAACTAGGCCATTTTTGGGACATCAATTTGTAGAAGTTGGAAAAGAACATACTAATTGGCTGCCTAGTTTACCTTAGTGGGACTGAGAGGCTGTTGGTCAATAGAGCTTTATAACGGCTAGACACATATTGTTTGCATACCTACGAGTCCAAGTTTAAGTGGAAAGCATGCCAATGGATCAAGAATAAACACTTCCTTAAACCCCAAAATACGGATATTTATTACACCCTAATGGTTTTGACAAATTGGGTTCCCCCCCTAAACAAGAATTGGAGTAAGCAATGGCCAAAATCAAGATTGGTAGCGAAGAACATCTAGTGCCCAAAATGGTTGCATGGGATGAAGGTATTTTTGGGGGATCCTTTCTTACTAGTGTGAAGGTTCTAGCCAGAGGTATTGGTCCATATAGATGCTTGCAATGTAGAATGGCTAGTGAGGACCTCCCTCACTTATTCAATGAGTACCCAAAGATCTATGGCCTAATAGGGAAGATTTTTAGATGGATTCAAAAGACTTGGAAGATAGGGCTCTTCAAGAACAAAATTAAAGACTCAACGCCTTGGCAATGGGCTAAATGGGAAATAGTTGCGAGACCTGTGGAGCAAGGCAGTCTCAGGATTCTTAACCCTAGCACTTATGCAGAGGCCCAATGTGCCAAGTTTGTGATAGTACTCGCAAAGCAAGACCAAGCTTGGGATATTATGGCCAAGGATATGATGGACAATGCCAAATTATGCTCTCAAGGTGGCCTGTGGAAAGGGCTCGAGGTGCACGACAAGCTACTTGCCCCTTGATGGGTCATCCTGAAACTTGGGGCTTACGACAGGCGATCTCACTCAAAAATGCAACAGAGCAATGGAGTCCTTGGAATGGGAATATCTGACAAGGTATTTTCTCAACTCCATAACTCATTGGTACCCTTGGATCTCTAATACTGGAAACATCCTTTTGATCCCTTTTTGGAGGAAAGTTGCCAAAAAGTTTAATAACAAAGGTATTAAACGCCTAGGCCAACTTTGGGATTACAACATTAGTAGTTGGAAAGGAACGGGCCAATTGGCTCTCTAGTTTAACCTGAGTGAGATTGAAAGATTATTGATCAACAGAGCCCTAACGGAACTTAACAAGTGGTGTCTGCTGAATGCTAGTTCGAGTGGAAAGCATGGTAATGGCCTTAAAACAGACATTTCCTAAAACCACAAACCAAGGAAGTGTACTTCACACTTATGCTATCAAAGAATTGGTTCTCCCCACTTAACAAGCATGGGAGACAATCATGAAGAACATCTGGCACCTACAATGGCCAATGAGATGAAGGTTTTCTTATGAAAGGTTTTATGGGGAGCCATTGTAACTTGGAAGAAGGTTCTCACCAGAGGAATTGGTCCGGATAGATTCTCACAATGTAGAATGGCTAGTGAAGACCTTCCTTACATTTTCAAGGAGTGTTGATGATTTGTGGCCTAGCAGGGAAGATTTACAAATGGGTTCAAAAGACTTGGAAAATAGGATTCTGCAAGAACGATCTCTTCTTGGGAGGGAAGGTGTTCAACAGCCAAGCATTGCTCATTGCAATGCAAATTTTGAGGTTTGTTTACTCCAAACATGTTTGGAAGGCAAGGAGTTGTCGGATCTTCAAGAGCACCATGGAAATAGCTAAGTTCATGGAGATAATCCAAGAAAGCAGGGAAGCAATCTTTTCCATTGGGAAACAGATAAACTCTTATGAGTGGAATAGGGGCCTGGACACCACAATGACTAGCTTGCATGGGTAAAGTTGTGGGCTCATCCATTGTCATCGGGTGGTTCCCCTGTCAGCCGATGTATCAATGACCCTTTGAAGCTATCATGGGTTGTCATAAGCATGACAGGAATTTGTAATTTTTTGGTTCCGCTAATATAATCTACTCATCATTGTGAGTTTTGCAAAAAGAAAAAGAAAAAAGAAAAAAGTGCAATCATCATTTGTCCCGTCTTCTTGGTTGTCTCTAAAGGAATGGTGTTTTGTTGAGATCAAGCTCTCTGAAATATCGAGAACGTAACGCACATGTCGTAGCATATAAGATGCACCACTGGCAATGATAAGCAATGATAAGTATACATCTCTTGCACCCTCTATGTCATATGCTAGTGCATTAGCTAGATGCACACAATGTCAAAGTGCATGATTCTTCAGGGTCGACCGAGAAACCATTGGGCTTCTAGCTGTGAGAGAGTTTAGAGAGAGAGAGAGAAGCATTAAGGAAAAACAATGAGAAAACTGCCACAAATATCCAACCCAATATTGAATTCTTTGAATATTCTTGATTAGGTACAAAGTGCAATCAAAATGGACCCTTGACAATCATCAAAAATTCTAGAAAAAAACCCTTGGTCGTAGTAACATCATGAGCATTGGCACCCAAACACACTAAATATTTCCTGCATGGCTCTCCAAGTGATGATGAATTCAATTCTTGCATGTCGCACGCTCAAGCCCTATTGGCGGTATGCACTCAAACACGCAATGATCACAAGTGGCCATGCACCAAGTACTGGAATCCATTTCTTTGTACATGTGCACGCCCAAACCCTTCCTTATTGACATGCTCTCATATAATCCCACTTACCTTGCCGAGGTAAAAAAAACTCAAGAGAGAGCGCCTTCCATGAGAGAGAGAGAGAGAGAGAGAGAGAGAGAGAGAGAGAGAGAGAGAGAGAGAACCTTCCAAAAACCTCTCCCATCTTCTCCCCTTTGCAAACCTTTAAGCTTGCCCTTGCTTCCCATTTTTGATTTTCAAAATCCATCGGGGGGGGGAAGAGAGAGAGAGAGAGAGAGAGAGAGAGAGAGAGAGAGAGAGAGAGGTCCTTTGTTTTCCTTTGCTGCCCTCCCAAGGTCTTAAGAGCCAGAGCCAAGAGTTCTCCTTCTCGTTCACCACCCAAGCCCCACACCTTTCTTCCTGTCCTCCAGTCCCCTTTGCCTTTCTTTGTCTTCTCCTGGCTTCTTCCCATTTTCAATCTCACCAGGGTCAAGAGAGAGCCCCCTTGTACCCCAAGCTCAAGAGAGCGCACGAGCCTTCCCCTCTTTCCACATTCTCCTCCTCTTTTTCATGCAAGAAACCTCCTTAAAATAAAGAAACTCTCCTCAACCTATCCCCCTTTACCCTTTATGCATATGCCCCTTTTTGTTTTCTCTAAAAATATTCTTTTGTTTAGCCTAAGGGTGGATTCAGACTGAGATGGCAACAAAAACGTCAATCTTCCCATGTTGTCGGGGATTTGTTCACAAGAGGCGGAGGGAGATTCATGAGCATCCAAAGAGATGCAATGTAATCCTCTGATGCATGCCTCTCACACCGCCGATACGAGTTCAATCTCTCATGTCCACAATACACCCTGAAAAGTGGACATAATAGTCCGATGTAGGCCTCTCACACCGTCGATACGAGTTCAATCTCTCATCTCCACAATCCATGCTGAAAAGTGGACAAAAGAGTCCGATTTTTTAGGAAGCATGTCGCCCAGTTTTTCATGGGTCCAAAAGAGTGTAGTTTCTTTCTTCCCCAATGTCCATGTGATGTGTGGATCCATGCACCTTTGAATCTGCCTTTTGTCGGGTCGTTTGAAGCTAGCCTAATGCAAGGAGGGGCAATGACAGCATCGGCATTGGCCTTCCCTTTTTCTTTTCTTGGCCTCTTTGCCTCTTTCCCAACCTTTGCTTTTTATTTTAAGCCCTTAGGCTTCATCCATTTGGGCGGCCACCCTTTAACCCCCCGCACTCGGCATACATAATCACCAAAGAATTGCTAGTAGGCACAACATGTGTTAACCCTCACGGACACCCTATCACCTCCGACGGACGCATATTATTTATTTGACTTAGTCATGAACCGGGCTTGTCGATCCAATAAGTGTGTAGGTGATTGCCGATGAGAGGCACACCACTTGTCTTATTTTTACACTAGTTTTGCAACGACCGGCCACCGTGGGCGCCCATGTGTGAATGGACCAAACTCTTATAAAAGGTCCATTTAACCTAGAGATCCTCATTCTCTGAGGTGTAAGTTATGAAGTGCTCTTGCTCCATCTCTATCTCCCTCTCCTTCATGTACTCATAGGGGTGTATGTGTGTGTGTGTGTGTGTGTGTGTGTGTGTATGCTTGAGAGAGAGAGAGAGAGAGAAAGAGTGTGTGTGTGTGTGTGTGTGATCAAGCATTGCGGCGGGGAGGCAGTTGAGCGCGACATCAACAATAGCTCCTTCTTCTTTGCAACATAGGATCCTTCATGATGGAAGCATTGAGCGGTGAGTGACACACCCTTCCCCTTTGAGCTTGCTAGGATCTTCTAGTTGTGTGTTTGCAGCCTTTCGAGGCTCGCACACAGTGTATAGGCAAGTTCCCAGCCTTGACACAAACGACAAAGCGTACATTTTTTGTGCGGCTGCTGAGGAATGCCTTGCATTAAACTTGAGGAGCCCTCAGTGCTACCTCTGGAAGCCTTTCTTCCATCTGTTTTCTGTTTTTGTTGTGTTGTGTAAGAACTGTTAAGTGGCTGCAATGGGCATATTAACAAGTTTTTGTTAGCTACTGCTAAGTGACTATGAAGGGCAAAGTAGCATGTTTTTATCAGCTTTTGTTAAGTGGCTGTAAGGTCTGTTAGTGCTGCATTGTACTGTTTTTGTTAGTTTTGCAAGATCTGTAATGAGTAGGTGTTAGTAGAGCTGTTAGTGAGTGTAAACAGTGAGAAGTAGAGTAGACAGTGAGCAGTAGAGTTGATTGTCTGTGAGTGTGCAGTGTACTATGTTTGACAGTGTGTTAGCAGAGGCAGTTAGTGTCAATTAGCTGTGTTAGTTGAAAAGAGGTTAGATAGATCTTGCAGGAGCTGTTGTGTGCGCGTGGGAACTCGACGTCCATGCGGCCAAATTATCCTTAGAAAAAGTTTTTTAAAAAAAACAATAAAAAATAAAAATAAAGAAAAAACGCTCGGGATATCTGGGACTAAAAAGAAAACTCAAAACAAGAATTAAAAGAACCTTATCTTAAAAGGAAGGATCGAGATCATTCCTCAAACCCGAAACCCGAAACCCGAGCCCGAGCTCAGGCCCAGGCCTCAGTCCTCAGTCTTATGATATACTATACACACTACTTTATATATAAAGACTAGGACCTCAAGTGAAGGGAGGGCATGTGGAACAAGTTCCTCAAGTCCTCCACCATCCCCTTCACACTGACCCTTTGGACTTACTAAATTTAGCCCTCTCTCCACCTAGGAAAAGACTAATTTTAGGATTTCGAGGGCTGTATGTAATCAAATCGGGGGCTGTAAAGCACGACATGTCTCCCTAGCCAAGATGCTAGTTTTGAGCTATCACACGCCATATTCTGTGGCTTGGTTGAAAAAGGGACCAAAACTCATTAAAAAATTGGGTTGTAGGTGAGCGGCCTTCACAGGCACTCACAAACACCTCTAGAGTGTTGAGTTCACATGCAACTACGCTCTGGTCATTTGCTAGAGGACAAGCACATAGAGACTGTCTTTGTTTACGTGGACACTCATTGTTCCTCCACCTTAGGCTCTAGGCCCTCAACGGAACCCAAGGTAGTACCATTCAGGACCCACATATTGCATCTAGTGACTCTTCCTGTGACTACGACGTCATGGAGTGTTACTTGATGCCTAATCTCGATAGTTCAATCCAAGGCATGCATGCTATGGGCCCACAGTCCGGGACGAGCGTGCTTACCCGCTTGAAGGAAACCTTTTAGTAGAGCCACTCGCTCCAAACATGGAGCTAATGATGTAAATGAGAGGGGTGGGGAAGTAAATTTGCCATTCATGACAAACGTAGACCCCATGCTTCTGGAGAGTGTGCATGTGAATACTCCATTCATTGCACCCCCTGAATCTTTAGAGCTATTCCCCTCCGAGGTTATATTACCTGATGGTAGAAGCCTTGCCGAAGTGCAAGAGGTTGAGTGGTATATCATTGCGGCTAGCAAAAAGGAAATCGAGAGCTTACGAAGGGGAGAGTTAAAACCGAAAGCCCCTATGTCAATATCCATGCCAGGAAAGCAATTGAGTGCTCCTGAATTAGCGACCACTAAGGGTCAACCCATAGAGATCCACATTGCATCTAGTTCAAAGGTACAAACTACAAACGGAAACTCTAACCAATCTATACACAGGTCACATCTATCACGTGGGTTGGTTAGATGCCCTACAATCCACAACGGCTGCTACTAGTGTAGAGGATCAACAACAAAGGTGAGGTCATCCATAGGGTTATTGAGCTAGAGAGACAGAACAAGGGATACACATGCCTTCAATGGGTCTCATGAGATTGTTGGATTCTTGGAGACTCCCTCGCTAAGTCCAATGGATCCTCCATATGTTGTCTTGCCAAGGGTCTCAGTACAATCTCAGCCCACAAGTGATAGCTTTACCCTTCCAAGTCTAGCTCATCTTTCTCTTGATGACACCAACTACCATGCCTACCCCACTGATGGGCATGCCAGGAACATGCCATGGACTTCATTTGTTGATAAAGCACTGCTACATGGTAGCTCAATGCCAACAACAGTACCTGACAAGTGTGTATCAATCATATGCACCTATAGGTCCTCGTACTCATATAGCTCCTACCCCTCCCATTGTTTCAATGACTTATGCTCCATAACCATAACACCCAAGCTCTTATTTCAGTGGGACCATACCGGCTAGCATTAGCATGTCACATCCGAAGTCTGCTATGCCTAGGGACATACATATGAACTTTGGACTACCACATGGCACAACACCGTACCAAACTTGGAACCCAAGGGCTTCCTATGTACCAAGCCCAATGCTAATACCTACTCCACATGTAGTCTCTGGAGCGCCTTCATCCATGGTGCTGCTCACTTAGGTGACTTGGCAACATTTAGTCGATCTATTGCTGAGAATATGTGTAACACACCTGATAGGGAACCTGGAAGTAAGGCAGTACAAATAGCCAAATCTCACACAAGAATTTAGTGGAGACGGGGATGTGAGAAAGCCTATCAATGTTTTTGAACAAATATGTGATTCTCTAGGAGAACACAATGACTTGCATAAGATTAATGCTTTAAGCCTAACCTTAAGTGGGAAGGTTGGGGATGGTATAGAACCCTAAGGGTGGCATGTCAGCTCAAAAAAGCCCAATGAGAGGAATGAGAGTCCGTGAGAGACTTTATTAGTTGCTGAAAGCATTTAAATTCTCGTTGTAATCCAAATGAGCGCTTCAATAATAATCAATTGCTTGATAGATTCATTAGAGGATTATAACATGAGGATAACCACAAACATAGTAGTAAAGATGGCCAATGGGACTATTGTTAAACCTATTGGGATGCTAGAAGATCTCAATATCAAGGTCTCTAGACACAAAATAAGGAATACCTTCATTGTATAGGATGCAGTCCATCAAGATGCATACATTTGAATACATTTTTCATGTCACACAAGACTCCACAAAATCACCTGCATCCTTATACGTCCCTTTCCACCAATATCTTTCTTTCACCTTGGAAAATGTTGCCCATACACCTCAATGTCTTGCCCATAAACTTTCATGGAACTCCTTGATGATTTTCTATTGAGTAACCTTGTTGCATACTACCCGCAACGGTGCGCCATTTCTTTGTTTATGATGCTTCCATAAGTAGCCATCCCTCAAGAAGTATCCATATATTCTTTTCTTCTTATCCTCTTAAATTCATGCTCACTCCAATCATCTTGTTTATGATGCTTCCATAAGTAGCCATCCCTCAAGAAGTATCCATATATTCTTTTCTTCTTATCCTCTTAAATTCATGCTCACTCCAATCATCTTGTTTCTGCAAAGTACTTAAGTAGTGACCTATCAAGAGACACAAAACATGCATGATTATTCTTTGTATGAGCAATACTGTAAAATTTTGTGCCTACATCATCTCCCTCAAAAATCATGTCTTGTTCATCCTCATACCTTTCCCTAGATAGAATATCTGCCATTGCATTGTCCTTCCCTATGATATGCTTGAACTCGTGTAATGCAAATGGCCTATGAACTTTGAGAATAGCGGAAGGATAATTAAAGAGAGCATTTTTGTGAGATTACTTTCAGAACATAGAGGGTGAACTTAATTGATGGTACCAACATAAACATATTACTTAATTAACTTGGCATGAACAATACTTTTGCAAGAGAGAGAGTTGTGAGAACTTGACAACAGTTGAGGACCGGATTTATGTGGAGCCGGTCCCCCCTCCAATAGGAATTTGTATTATAGATTCTCCCATCAAGAGAGACTTGGTACAATAAAATTTTTGTGTTCCTTGTGACCTAGGTGATGCAATGAATATGGAAATCTTCATGCATCACGAGCATTACATAAATTTTTCCAAAAGCATTAACTATCCCAAGCCTCAGTCCCAAGGCCTCAAACACCTTCAAAGGTGGAGAGAGCTAGCGGGGAATGAGGGTAGGGAAGAGGAAGAAGAAACATTCGATAGGAGAAAGAAGTAGTTACTCACTTATCATCACTCTTCTTCCTAGCATACATAATATCATAGTAATGAAGATGGACAAGATGGCAAGCTTAAGCATGGGAGCATTGGTTGGATTTGCATTCCATAGCCAAGAGTGTTGGCGTAGGCTCTCAACTTCTCTACTAGCTTGGAGAAGGAGATGGAGCTCTTGCACTTTGCACTTCACACAATCAAAGTGTGTGTGTGTGTGTGTGTGTGTGTGGGAGAGTATACCCCCAAGCAACCGCACTTCTTTCTTTGGTCGACCCCCCTTTGTAGCTCATGCTTGAAGCTCATTGGACCCTTCCAGGCCTAGCCAATCACATGCAAGAGGCATATCAAGAAACAAATGTAGACTTGGGACAAGTGTCTCCCTTTCCCCTGTGAGAGAGAGGACTTGATAAATGCAAAAATAATAATTAAACTAACTAATTTATCATTGGACCCCTTGGGAGGCCAACCAATAGGTTTTAGGCACACCATGAGGGCAACATGGGTAGGGATTTGACATGTGTCCTTGATGCCTCTTCTGTGTTATCTATCATCCCCCTAGCTTTAGGGCTCACCCTACCCTCAAGCACATCCTTGGGAAACTTAAGTAAGACCCAATCATTTTGTTTAAATATTAAGGCACTTCTGTGCTTATCAATAGCAGATTTTTTCCTTTGTTGAGAGATGGATATAGCCTCCTTACTCTTTTGGAAAGATTCTTGTAGGTCACATCTATACTCATCGGCAGCGAAGATCTTCCCATGTACTTTGAGTAGCAAGGGACTTTTACGTCTTCCCTCAATGATTTTGAAAGGTTCTTTTCCCATAGAAGTATGGACAGTATTATTGTACGCATACTCTACAAGAGGTAAGTACTTTTCCCATTGTGAGTGTTGATCTACTTCGGTAACATAAGTCTTTAGTAGATCGAGTATCGTAAGATTGGATATCTCACTTTGGCCATTCGTTTGTGGGTGATAGGCCAAAGAGAAATTCAATCTTGTACCTAGATTTTCAAAGAGACCTTTTCTAGAAATTACTAGTCATTCTAGGATCTCTATCTGATACACGATGGATGTTGGCAATCCATGGTGTTTGAAAATCTATTATATGAAGAGAGTTTTCATTTGGTGTGCCTTAATAGTCTTTTTGACAGGAATAAAGTGTGCTTGCTTGCTAAACCTATCGACTATTGTCCATATTCTCGTATTCCCATAGATAGACTTGGGTAATCCAAAGATAAAATCCATGGATATACTCTCCCATGGTGAATTTGGGATAGGCAATGGCTGGAGTAATCCAGGTTGCTTCCCTCTATCACACTTGGTCTTTTGGCATACCACACATTTTGAAACATACTCTTGTATGTCCACTTTCATGGTAGGCCAATAGAAGTACGTCTCTACTCCTCGAAGAGTAGGTTGAATGCCTCTATGCCCCACATAGGGAGGAGCATAAGATCCATACATGACTTTCTCATGAAGGGAGTGGGTAACACATAGCCTATTTCCATGGAGAAGATAACCATCCTGCAAGGTGAATGGCTCCTCTTTCTTCCCCAAAGCAAGGTCTGACATTATGTCTTTAAAGTCAAGGTCATTAGTATACTCATCTATTATATACGATAGATCATTGTGAGTTTCTATAGACACCACATTAACTTTTGGTCGTCATGAAAGTGCATCAACCACTTGATTGTGCTGACCAATAATGTGAGAAATATGAGGATAAAATTGCGAAAGAAAATTTTCCCACCTCATTTGTTTGTCGGAAAGCTTGGTTTGCGACATGAAGTATTTAAGTCTTTGATGGTCTGTTTGTAAAATAAATGGAGTCCCCAATAAATAGTGCTTCCATGTGTCTAGGGCATGTAGAACAGCTAAAAGCTCTTTCCCATAAATTCCTAAGACCCATTCATCCGTATTGAGCCTTCGGCTCTCATATGCTATGGCATGCCCTTCTTGAAGCAAGACTGCTCCAAGGCAATCACCACAAGCATCACATTGGACCTCAAATGGCTTTGAGAGACTCAGAAGCATGAGGGCTGGCTGGGAGGTAAGCTTATCTCTAAGCTTATCAAAAGCATTTTTCTCCTTAGTAGTCCATGAATACTTAATGTTCTTCTTTGTTAATTCATGTAATGGTCTTGCTATTTGAGAGAATTTTTCTATGAAGCATCTCCAATATGCACACATACCAATAAAGCTTCTTAGCTCATGTAGATTCCTTGGATCAGGCCATGCTTTTATTACCTCCAACTTTGATGGATCCATTCGGATACCATCTTGAGAGATAATATGAACTACATATTGAATCTCTTGAAGAAAAAAAATGATTTTTTTAATTAAGAAAAAGCTTGTTCTCCCTCATGCTTGAAAAATCACTTGGAGATGTTGCTTGTGTTCCTCCAAGGACTTGGAGTAGATGATGATATCATCAAAGAACACTCCAGTGAATTTACGATAGGGTCTAAAGATTTTCTCCATTAGACGATTGAATATGGCTGGTGCATTGGTCAAGCCAAAAGGCATGATGAGATATCATAAAGACCAAACGTTGTACGAAACATGGTCTTTAGGATATCTTCATCCACTATCCTTATTTGATGATAGACACTTTTAAGGTCAATCTTATTGAAGTAGGTAGAGCCTTGTAGCTTATCAAACAGATCTTCTACCCCAGGTATGGGAAATCTACTTTTGGTAGTGATATGGTTTAATGCTCGATAGTCCACACACATATGGTATGTACCATCTTTCTTTTGCACTAAAAGGACTGGAGAACAAAAGGGAGAGAAGTTAAGCCTCACCATCCCTTTGTCGACCATTTCTTGTACTTGACTCATGATCTCCTCTTGTTGAGCTTGGGAAACTCAATAAGGAGGCTTGTTAGGCAGTGAGCTTCTTGGTATAAGCTCAATTCGATGGTCATCATCCCCTCGATTTTGAGGTAAGTCCATAGGGATATCATTGATGAACACATCTTGGAATCCTTTTAGAAAATTAGACAAGATTAACTCTTCTTGATTTTTACCATTTACATTTGATGAAACATTAGGATCTTTAGGGACTCTTTGACAAAAATCATGTACACAAAAATTGAGCTCTTCATTGACTTATCAAAAGCAAGTGAATTTACGAGTGGTATAGCACGACCAGACTCACTAGCATCTATATACATGTTCTTTCCCCTATAGGTGAAGTAGATTCTCCTTGGAGGGAACTTTTGTTGGCAGCCATGCTATTTAATTATGGTGGCCCTAGGACATAAAGCCTCAACTTCCCAATCAAGGGAGTAACGTAGGCTTGTTGTCCCTTGAAACTTGTGTCAGCAGTTACAGTATCTCCCATCTCAAAAGCTTAAATGTCCAACTTGTGGCCAGCTCCATTGATATGAGGTTGTGAGTAGAGCCAGGGTCAAACAAGATGAAGGCATCATGCTCCCTTACCTATCCCCAAGCATAGGAGAGAGGTGATCCTTTGCAATGAGCATCCTCTTTTGGAGCTTCAATGGTGGAAGCTCTAGGAGTCTCATTGCGGGAATTTCTCTTGGGGCAAGAACGATAGCCATGTCCTTGCTCCCCACACTTAAAACATTTGTGGTCCTTGCAAAAAGCTTCAAGCTCTTCAGGAGAGAGTTTGTTTTTACCTTTGTAAACTCCCTTCTCCTTGGACCAATTGTTGTTGTTGTTGTTATTGGAATTGCCTTGGGAAGAATTTTGGGTGTTGGCTTTCCCCTTTGCATCATTTTTGTATTTGTTTTCCATGGGCTTGACATTTCATCTAGCCCCTTAATGAAAATTGATGCGCAAAGCAACCATGATGTGGTGGATTACTTCAGTGATAGAACCAGGCCGTTGAGATTTGACGTACTCTGCTATCTCTTCAGGTAATCTACACAAAATTGTTGTTTTTTCTCAGTGAAGTCTATCTTTTGAAAGATAATAGCCTTAAGATGTAGACCCAAAACTTGTCCACATATTTGTGAATAGACTCATGAGAGAGAAGCTTCAAACTACCCCATTTGGTAAGCACTTTGTCCTTTGCATCGCTTGCAAGGAGTTGCTTCATGATGGAAACTTGTAGAGTTTTTCATTTCTTTGGGGCTTTGCCATTGCCATGAAGGCTAGCCCACCATTGATGAGCCAATTTTTGGAAGTGCATAACTACATGGTGTAGCTTGGAGGACTCCGTGAAGCCCTCATCTCCAAAGGCCACATCAAATTGCTGGATGAAGGCCAATACTTTGTTGGTAGCACCAAAAGTGCCATCATAGGTGAGAACTCCATCTTTGAATTTCTTGAGTTTTTGTGACCTTTTCCATGCAGGGTATGATTGTGATGTCCTCCCCTCTTGTATTCTCTAGGAGAATAGCCCTAGCTTTCATCGGAAGAGGAGGAAGGTGAAGAAGAAGGAGAACACGGTGGCCTCTCTCTTGGACTTTGATTCCTTTGTTTCCTTCTCTTCCCTTTCAGAGTGACGAGGAAAAGAATTGTGGGTTGACTGTTTCCTCTTGGAAGGAGTTGACGACCGTCTAGACCGTTGTCTTCGTGGAGCCACTTCTTCAGAGGAACTTAGGGATTCATTATTTCCCCGCTCCTTGGATTCCTCCTCTCGTATGGGAGAGAGTCTTCATTTGGGGGTCTCATCAAGAGGCCTCCTAAGCTCTCTCTCCTCTTGGAGAGGAAGGAAAATCCCATAAGCACGAAGTTGTTAAGTAACTTTGGCTTGCAAAGCAGGGTTGTCCATAGCTTGCTGCAACTTAGTAACAAGATAATTGACAAACATGGGGGCATCATCATTAGCACCTTCATATGCAAAATCAAAGCTATCAATTTTTATTCTACTCTCTTGGTTATTTTCAGCCATGCTAATTAAACTTATGTGTCTACTTAGTGTATTTTTGGCAATTCAAAAACTTAGTTGCTACTCCTCTTAGCCTTTGAAAATCAGCATTTAAGTTTCTACACCCACAACTCGAATTGGTTTATTATAGAGAGTAGTGGTAGAGAGTAGTGGAGTGGGTCTAATATTGCAGAGTTGCCGAGGGATAGCTCCTTTTGGACTTCTTATGGCTCAATAATGGTAAAGCCGTAGAGAAGTCTAAAAAGACCCCATTATTAAGACCAAAGCTTCTGAGGTGTGTACCATATCCCACATAGTGGGCTAAACAAAACTGATAATAGATCCCAGTCCCACTTAGCCTAATATAATTAACAAAATCAATCATCCAAAGGACCTCTCTTCTTAAGCAAGAAAAAATAAACCAAATGCTCTAATAGTAATGTAATGCAAATGGCCTATGAGCTTTGAGAATAGTGAAAGGGGAATTAAAGAGATCATTTTTGTGAGATTACTTTGAGAACATAGAGGGTGAACTTAATTGATGGTAGCAACATAAACATAGTACTTAATTAACTTGGCATGAACAATAATTTTTCAAGAGAGAGTGTTTAGAGAACTTGAAAACACTTGAGGACCGGATTTATGTGGAGCCGTGGTCCCCCCTCCAATAGGTATTTGTATTATGGATTCTCCCATCAAGAGAGACTTGGTACAATAAAATTTTTGTGTTCCTTGTGACCTAGGTGATGCAATGAATATGGAAATCTTCATGCATCACGAGCATTACATAATTTTTTCCAAAAGCATTAACTATCCCAAGCCTCAGTCCCAAGGCCTCAAACACCTTCGAAGGTGGAGAGAGCTAGTGGGGAATGAGGGTAGGGAAGAGGAAGAAGAAACATTCGATAGGAGAAAGAAGTAGTTCCTCACTTATCATCACTCTTCTTCCTAGCATACATAATAGCATAGTAATGAAGATGGACAAGATGGCAAGCTTAAGCATGGGAGCATTGGTTGGATTTGCATTCCATAGTCAAGAGTGTTCAACTTCTCTACTAGCTTGCAGAAGGAGAAGGAGCTCTTGTACTTTGCACTTCACACAATCAAAGTGTGTGTGAGTGTGTGTGGGAGAGTATACCCCCAAGAAACCTCCCCTTCTTGCTTTGGTCGACCCCCCTTTGTAGCTCATGCTTGAAGCTCATCGGACCCTTCTAGGCCTAGCCATTAGGAGAAAGTTGGACTGACTTTTGGGCCTTTCAGTTCTAGAGAGAGAGTGGAGCTCGACCAATGAGAAAGAGGCTAACTTTACGTTGAGAATCGACATTTGGGAGCAAAGCTCTTTTAGAAAAAAGGGAGAAAATATTATTTTTGTTTATCAAATTGCACAATTTCACACTTTCAAGGCATAAATGCCACAAGTCTTACTAACTCTGTACCGACGAATTTCAGAACCTTCATTGAAGACTTTATCTAGTAGCTATGTTCCCGTGCAAATATGACTTTGAGTAGCTCTACTTCCCTCCCAAAAATTCTTCCCTTTTTCATATTTACACTAACCTTTCTGTGTATTCTAGTGCACACCATGACTACTTCTCGAAGGCCTAGCACTACCATTGCCTCGGTTAGCATTTTTAATAGTTATACTACAGATGATCAAGCATGGATACGATCTCGAATAACTATTGGAAGTTGGGTTCTACTACAAACTAAGAGGAGGAAGAGGAGACAACGCAATGATTTTATGGAGGCTTTCAAGGGACAAGTTAAAGAGTTTAAAGTGTGTGCACAAAGCAAGCGGGTGAAAGAGGTCCTCATACAACATGCTTTCTAGCATGCAGACTTAAGGTTGCAAACATCTCCTCCAAGTTTTCCATGGCATCTACCCATTTGTAAGTTATTTTGAGCATCTCACTTAGTGCATGATATATATTTGAAGGTTAAGTGGTGGATATCATCTTTGGTATGTTTCAGATATTTATCCCTCGAATAGGACAGATTGGCAACCAGTTGAGAGCATAGTTGGGATTTTTTGATGCTTTCCATGCATTTACTGGTGAGAAAATGTACTGAGGAAGAAAATACAAGGAACTTGCAAATAATGGAATATTATTTTATGATATGTCATATTTGGAATCGAGAACTTCCTTTGGTTGGGGTCGTGTAGCTCCTTTGTCACTTCCATCCTTTGACAGCAAGGATTGGTCTTTGCCAACTTCGCAAACTAGTGAAAGCTTTAGGAATAAGTTGTTTCAAGATAAAGTCCCTCAAGTATTCAATTGCCACAAAAATAGTTCGGCTCGCACTATTTATGCCTCTTGAAGTGTTTGTAGATTTCTTCTTTCATGAGCAAATAAGAACTACCACAACAATGTTCATTTTCAAGTCAGAGAGTTGTTTGGACTTTTTAGGTGATAATTGGGATAGGAAACAGTCACACGACAAAATCTGTATTATGCAAAAGAAGTTCATAATTTGAAAGTTCATTATAAGCTCTCAAAATTTCATAGTGTCGTTTTACTATTTTAGATATTATCTTCTTAGTGGGCAGCTTATTCCACTCGACCAAGATACAGAGTCTACCCTCAAGAAAAAACCTTTATCAATGGAGCTCTACTTTTGAGACAGCCTACTTACTGTGATGGAGGCAATCTCAAGCACAACTCTTGCACAGCTCAGGCTAGATCTTACATGTGAAGAACTTCCACTTTTGTCGGAATTGTATGCATTCAGTCTCAACAACAGAAAGGTGCTTACTAAATGGATGAATTTTAATTGTCTTTAATACATTAAGACATAGAATCTAACTTTTTCTTCTTTTCAGATTCCAAGATGCAAGGAGAAAAGAACATTGTGAAAGGAGTCACTCTCAAATACACTTCACTTAATTTCTTCCACCGGAAGCTAGGTCACATACCTTGTGCATGCAATGAGCTCTGATGCCATGCAAACCATGATGTACTCTTCAAAATGACTAATACAGAGACATTTTGTGCCGCTCAAACAACGTTTTAAAAAATGTACACTTTTCATTGTCTCAAAACTTTACAAATTGTGTTGTTTCTGTCAAGATGTATACAAGTTATTGCTCCCTTTCCCTGCTACTACTCCCCTATCCTCTCCCTCGGTTTGTGCCACTGGTCCCCTGTCCTCTCCCCAGGTTGCTGCCACTGTTCCCTTGCCCTCTCCCCCGGTTGCTGCCACCGCTCCCTTGCCCTCTTCCCCGGTTGCTGCTACTTCTGCCTCTGGGGATTCTGGTCTCGGGCATCCTTTTGCATCATTCAAAATCATGGGCCTCTTCCATGGCGGTTCCCATGCATCTTGCACTTGTGAAGCTTCCATCTGTTCTTGCTCTTGCCATTGATGTGTAGCCCATTCCTCTACTTCTGCGGCGTCCGCATAATATTAATTTATTGCTTCTTGCATATTTTGAACCTCTTCTTGACTTTGATTGTAGCGCTGCGTCATTTTGTTTATGGGAGCCTGTTCGAACTCCTCAGCTCTCGCCCCTTCCTCTCTTTTACGTCTGTTTACCGAGATTATAATATGTTGGATGGCCATTACAAAAAAAATTTGCACATCGTTGGGGGTGTAGTTATGTAATTGAAGTTCCTGTAGAAGCATGATAATAGGAAAGTAAGTAAAGATATTGCTTCTTTTAATACAAACTTTGCAGCAAACAAAGAATGAAACAGCACGATTACTTACGTTTGGTACATCCAAAATTTGATCGAGGAGCAACAAGGCATTCAAACAAGTTCACCAGCCACATCTATAGTCATCAACCTGTGTGGGCACGGTTACCCGTTCGTGTTGGATAGCATTCCCTAGATCATGTTCTAACAAAACATGCTCTACACAGCATACAAGTTTTTTCACGGCACTACATACGTAACCACTTGAGTTAGTAACACATTACAAAGAGAAACTACTTCCAAATGTACCCAGATGTGCCTTATGTTTTTACACGACCGTGAAACAACCTGCTTTGCCTAGAGTTTGCATAGTAGACAATCTTATCTTCAATGTCAAATAACAACAGACTCCAATGATCACTACACCAAAACCATCAAAGATGAGGAGAAAGATTCTAAATCCAACATGGTTTTTACAAGGCAAGACGAAACTCACGATTGGTTGTATGCAGTGACCAGAAAGCATGCTAGATCAAAATTGACTCTGCTAAACCAGTCCATCAGAGCCAAAAAGGAAACTCTGATGTTCTACAGCATAGGCGATATCAACGGATCTATTACGTATATTTTTTTTTGAACCTTAGCGGGTAGAAGCGAGATAGCGTGCCTAACATGAATCAATGGCACATATTAGACTTAAGATACTTCAGTAGGCTGTCACTTCCACAAACCCATGAGTCAATACCGAGCTACTGGGGCAGCTATCGAATTCCATAAGCCACTGACTCACTTAGTATTGACCCATGTCTTAGAGGTAGTAAGCCATCTAATGAACCAAGCGTGACTTATAAAGAAAAACTTGAGACGTAACACAGCAACATTGATGACTGCCGCAAAGACATGGGTCAATACGGAGTGAGTGGTATCACTATCCAATTCCATAAGCCAGTGACTCACTTGGTATTGACCCATGTCTTGGTAGTGATCCATTTAATAAACCAACCATGACTTATAAAGAGCTTGAGAAGTACCACAAAGCAATCTTGACGACCGCATCCGTTGCATTGGAGTTGGAGAAACTGCGCATGCACAGGAAGTCTTGTTGATCAAGGTTGAAAATGCAAGCCTCCTTTGACCTTTCAAGCAGCAGTATTTGTGCATGCAGAGACGCTGACCTGATCAGAACTTGCAACTCCTCTTCGTTCTCTTTGTTGATTTGCTCTAAAATAATCGACTCATCTGATAAAGGCTCCTCATTGGATGGCCCTTGTGAAGCAGAGCCTTTTCCTTGCCTTTCTTGAGCTTTATCCGCAGCTGCCTCATTCTCCTCCCTTAATGGCACAGGCTCCTCCCTAACAGGCAAGGACTCCTCCCTTACAGGCACAGGATCCTCCCTTATAGGCACAGGCTCCGGATCCTCCATGCCTTGCTCATTTTCCTTCATAATTGGTTCCTCCATAAATGTCTTTGTTTCTTCAATGACCGCCTTAGGGTCCACCCTGGCCTGCTCATGCCCCTCATCAGCCTGCCATTCTGTGTCATTCCTCTCAACTCGTGATCATGTCATCCTGCTGTTTAATCCAGCCCTAGAAGGCTCTGTCTGTCGTGCGCGAGGATGGAGAGGTAGGATGTTAAGAATATCCATTGTTCTCATATCTCGGATAGGTACTGGCTCAAGCATCCCATCGTACCGGAAGTGAAGCCTCTGAAGAGTGTCAAAATCCTGCGGCATGATAGTAACGTGGTGTGCATGGGCAGCCAATATATATCCATCGTTGAAGAATTCAACAAGGTAGTCTTCCGCAATTTCTTGCAGGCAGAGAAGTGCACTGCTAGCCCATCGCATGCCAACTCTCCACTTCTCTCAAATCTCTTGCACTACTTGCTGGAAAGGAAGACATGAAATGGACGGTTGCACGTGTTGTTCGATCCTTTGCAGCTCTTGCAGTACACCTCTGTGCGCCTCATATCGGTGTCTTCTTTCTTGAGCATTCAAAGAGTCACATGTTGCCCTTCTAGGCGTGGCCTTTGCACGAAGCATCTCTACAAATAGCATAATAGAAAATGACCTATCATTTGTTGCACAAGGGACTTAAGATTTCTAGGGTCAGCATGAAGCAAAGAAGTGCACCAAATATGGTTGTATTGCCTCTACTCGCTTGGTACTGACCTTAAAACAGTACCAAGCGGACAGGTGCAACAAACAGATTTTACCTTCCCTTATTCGCTTGGTACTGATCTCAAAAAAGTGTAATAGCAAAAATCACTTATATTTTCTGAGGTCAGTACCAAGCGAACAGGTGCATAGAACAGAGTTTGCCTTCCCTTATTCGCTTGGTACTGACCTCAAAAAAGTGTAATAGCAAACATCATTTATATTTTTGAGGTCATTACCAAGCGAACAGGTGCATAGAACAGAGTTTGCCTTCCCTTATTTGCTTGGTACTGACCTCAAAAAAGTGTAATAGCAAGCATCATTTATATTTTCTAAGGTCACTACCAAGCGAACAGGTGCATCGAACAGAGTTTTCCTTCCCTTATTTGCTTGGTACTGACCTCAGAAAAGTGTAATAGCAAACATCATTTATATTTTTTGAGGTTAGTACCAAGCAAACATGTGCAACAAACAGTTATTCGCTTGGTACTGACCTCAGAAAAGTGTAATAGCAAACATCATTTATATTTTTTGAGTTCAGTACCAAGAAAACAGGTGCATCGAACAGAGTTTGCCTTCCCTTATTTGCTACTAACCTCAGAAAAGTGTAATAGCAAACATCGTTAATAAAGACGATGGTCAATACCAAGGAACCGGGTAACAAACAGGGTTTACCTTCCCTTATTCTCTTGGTAATGACCCCACAAAATACAAGTGCACAAAAGTGTAGTAGCATACCTCTTCACTGTGTGTAGAGTTTTGTGTCACTAAAGCACTGCAGAATAGGAGTAAGAGGAGGATGTGCAAAAAGGAGGAGCACTAGAGAGTAAGAGGAGATGTGCAAAAAGGGTTGGGAGCACAAAAGAAATGGTTTGCTTACCGCGTAGCGTTGATGGGGGCATAGTTAAAATGATGCACAGTAGAAGATGCAAAAAGAATCAGAAGAGCGCTCATCTGGGGCGAGGATATAGTTAAAATGTTTGGTGGGGATACTGCCTCTAAACTTAGAATGCTTACCTCGGCGAGGGTGACAACTTCACTTATGCGCATGATTATACCCTAGATTGTAATTGGTAAATCGTATTGCATGGGAATCTGAGCCCGTTTATTACTGGTTATCCTTGTGAACACAACCCAGGTGTCTTTTTTCAGTGACCGTTTAGAGTCATACGCCGATCGCCCTTACATCCGCCATCTCCATCTCCAAGTAGAACAAACAGATCGCCCTTGTCTTCTCCTTTTTTGTGCTCTTTCCCTTGGCCACCTCTCGTGATCCTGCGTTGAGTGACCTCCATTGGTCTGAGTCCTTTGCTACCGCATCGCCATCACCCTTGCCTTTGCCTTTTGTTCCTCTTCCTCCTGGCCACCTTCTGGTTCTTGCTCTCAGCGACCTACGACATCACCATCCAACTCGGTGCCATTGGATATTGTAGAGACAGGTTCTTTCCCCCTCTCTCTCACTCTCTCCCCTTCCTGTGTGCTGTTAACTGTGTGCACACCGAAGCCACTACGTTACGGGGTTAGAGCACAATGGGAACAACACTTTAAGGGCCAAAGAGTGGTCGTTAGGGTAAGATTAGAAGCCTCACACCGCATGGTTGGAATAATACTCATGTGTGCATGGTAACTCAAACCTCTTGGCCATTAAGAAACCAAAACTAATAACCATAGCCAATACTATGACATAGTAGAACTATGTGTGTGTAGAGGTGCATACACAAGGATGTACATGTGAGAGTGAGTGCTAGAGCTTGGTTGTGTGTGTGTTTACAAAAGAGGAGGCCTCCTTTTATAGGCTAAGAGAGTGATTAGGAGAGATATTATGAGCAAGAGGGGTTATTACAAAGTAACCTCAATTAGGGGCATTTCCCCAATGAGAGATGTCAAGACACCGGCAAGGCCGGACTAGACAAGGGCAAGGCCGGGTAAGTTTGCAAGGAGGAGCCGCCGAGGCGAGACCTACACTAAAACCAACCCTTGTGGGCTCTACGGCATTACGCTGGGCGGAGAAGAGTTTTTCAACTTAGGGCCGAAGCCCCTTGCTCAACAATGGCTGCCATGGACTCTTTCGCTTGCTTGCGCGCTTAAACGGCCATAGCCGCTGATTTTGGGTTTTTCACATTGCAAGGGTGCCCAACCCCTTGGGGGTTATTGGCCAAACCCTTTTTTCGAGTACAAGGGGCGGTACCCACAATGGGGTACCTCCCCCCCCCCTCCCTTGTGTGCGGATTCGGCAAGGCACGGCATCTCAACACGACCGGCACAAACTTCAAGTACCCAATTCTCTGCGTATTACCGACAGAAACTCAAAAATTTAAGAAAAGCATTCCGACGGGAGTTCAAAGTACCATTATCTTTCAAAATCAATTAGCGGTTGAAAGCATAATTGATTCGGCTACCAAGGAATTGAGGAATTCCTTATACGGAGGACAATTCAGATTGATTTCCACCGGGATACTATCAATTTTGATGAAATTAGCAAGGCTAATTACACTTTGCAAGTGCTCTCAATTTTAGGTATTTTTCTGACTATTCCTTGCACCGCACTCTGTCGCCATGGATACAGATATCAATATGACATTTGATTTTGAGCAAAGTACACTTGATCCTGCCCATGATGGCCCGCGGTTGGCCTGCGGTTGGATAATCTCAAGGAGAGTACCCATGATGCTACGGCAAGTGATGACACTTACGAATTGCTCGATATTTAAGAATTTCGTGCACTTCAGACAAGCATGTCAGTCATGGATGAAAATTTTGAAGCTTTAAATGAAAATGTTACTAAACTATCCACATTAGTGATTCAATTAATGCAACAGCAGTCCAAGGGTCCTGCTGACATGCACGTGCATGAGCACGTTGCTACACAAGGGCAAGGCCCTTCTAATCTAGGGCAAGGCCCAAACGCTGATACATTGCACACTCTCACTGCAAAAGAGGTGGATGAATTGTTGAAAAACACCAAACCACCGATTTTTAAGGGAGAAGACTGAGGCCACAATAAGGATGCAGTGAATATCTTTCTCAGCAAGTGGGATGGAATTCACGCCTTACGGCGTACTGCGGATGCAGTCAGAGCTCTGCAAACGAGCTTAACTCTGGAAGGCAAGGCCTACAAATGGTGGATGTCTCTCAAGGAGAAGAATATCATACCATAAAGTTGGGCAGCTTTTGAAGCTATGTTTAGCAAAGAATTTTTGCCTACAAATGAGGCACATCGGAATTGGACGGCTTGGGACACATGTTCCATGTGCCAATACCCATCATTGCTTGAATATATCTCTCACTATCGGGATGTTATCCTTAAGTTGGAAGGCTTAGATAACTTTCAACAAGTACGGGGGTTTACACGAGGCCTGGCACCAAAACTTAAGAAGTACGTCAAGACCCAAGACCCTAAAACACTTGAGGAAGCCATAGTAAAAGCACATATTCATGATGATCCAGATGAAAAGAAAGCACATAATATTCATGTGCCTGCTAATACACATGGTAATACACACACTCAGTATGGGCACAATAAAAGGAAATTTATAGTTGCCAATTCAGATGCATCTAAAAAACCCAAGGGCCCAGGGGTCCTCTCTCTCCTAAGGACTTCGATAAACCTAAGAAAGAAAAATTATGTTTTCAATGTTTAGGAAGCGGTCATGGAAAAAAGGATTGTCCCAAGGGGCAATTTGCTGCTCATGGCAAAGAGAAAGCAGTGCACACGGTGCAACTGCTACCTCTTGAGTCTTCCTCGCGCTTCTCTACAGTGGAAGCAACACACACAGAGGTGGTACATGAATGTTGTCTCACAGCTTCCATGTGGCAATAAACCTTTGGACCACATGAGCTAGTACGTATGCACGGATCTCTGCAAGTGCATCTTGGTAGATGACGGTGCTACTCACAATTTCATCAATTATGGATTGGTGAAAAAACTCAAATTGCCTCAAACTCCGAGTACCCACCGCTACAAGGTAGAAATGATGAATGGACATGATACCAAAATCTGTGATATTCAATGCTGAGTTGTTCCGTTGGAAGTACAAGGTTACTCCACATGCTTGAATTTTTAGGTTATGGGCATGGAAAGGGCAGACGTGGTTCTTGGCAGGGAGTGGTTGCATAGCCTAGGACCATCACTGAAGCGTAGCTATGAGCACAACAGCTTGATGGTTGAATCCCATGGCGCACATGTGTTGCTATTAGGAGAGAAGGATGTACCTTCAGCATCATTGATTTGTACCGCTGAGCTTATGCAGCTTGTTTCTAATAATGAGATAGATCAAGTTTTCTTGTGTACTCATTGTCTCATTTTCTTTCTAACATTAAATCTGTTGAACATTCCTCAACGCCGCATGCTTCTCTCTCATCTCCTCCACCAATGGCTAATTCTAAACAAGCACACAATGCTAGTGAATTATAGAAATTATTAAAGGAATTTTAAGATGTTTTTCCTAATGATTTGCCACCAAGATTATCGCCAACACGATCGATGCAACATAGCATCAAGGTAGCTGTAGGCTGTAAACCTATCAGTAAACCGCCCTACCGTATGAGTTATTCTGTAGTTGCTGAGGTAGAACGTCAGCTTGCTGACTACCTTAGCAGAGGGTATATACAACCCAGTTCTTCACCATGGGCCTCTCCTATCCTATTAATGAAGAAAAAAGACGGCAGTATGTGCATGTGCGTAGACTACAGTGGCTTAAATGCGGTTACAGTTAAGAACAAGTACCCATTGCCCCGAGTAGATGAGTTGTTCGACAAACTCACTCATGCTCGCATTTTTACGAAAATAGACTTGCGGTTAGGATATCACCAAGTCCGTATTCGACTTGCTGATATGCCCAAAACTGCATTCTGAACACGGTTTGGACACTACGAGTTCTTGGTGATGCCCTTTGGGTTAACCAATGTGCCCGCAACATTCATGATACTTATGGATAGTGTCTTGAAACCGTATTTGGGCAAGTCTGTCGACGTTTTCCTCGATGACATTCTAGTCTACAGTGCTTCTGAAGAAGAACACTTACAACATCTCAGGCAGGTGTTCGAGTTGTTACAAACAAACAAATTATATGCCAAGGAATCTAAGTGTGATTTTTTGAAAGAAGAAATTCACTATTTAGGGCATGTTATTTCAGCTAATGGGTTATATATGGATCAATCCAAAGTGGATACCATCCGGAAATGGCCTTCTCCTAAAAATAATGAAGAGTTAAATATTTTTTTGGGATTTGCAGGTTTTTACCGAAGGTTCGTTAAAAACTATGCTAATATTGTTGTTCCCATGACGGATCAACTAAAAGGCAAAGGCAAAGCTTTTCAGTGGGGATCCGCTCAACAACACAGTTTCGATACGCTCAAGGATGCATTAGCTACAGCTCCCATACGAGCTATTGTAGATCCGTTGAAACCATTCATTTTGGAAACAGACGCTAGTTTACACAACAAACAGATTTGAAGGGTCGGAAAGCCAGGTGGGCCGAGATTCTTCAGGAATATGACGCCAAGCTCCGGTATCGTAAAGGTCGATACAATGTAGTGGCTGACGCTCTAAGTCGTATGTCGGAGATCAATTATCTCTTGTTCATGGAACTTCGTAGTGAATTTTTGGATTCTCTCAAAGGCAAATATGAGCATGATGTAGCATATTCCAAAGTGTGGAGCCATGTTCAAATGAGGGATCCTTCTCACTCCAATAAACATTCGGTGCCAAATTCTTTATGAATGCCATGATAGTCCAAGTGCAAGGCACCCACGTATTAGAAAAACTTATGCTCTCATACGACGACAATTTTACTGGCCAGGTATACATGGCTTTGTTCAAGCTTATGCCTTGCATTGCCAAAAATGTCAAGTTAACAAAGCAGAGCGCCTAAAAGCAGGAGGACTCTTACATCCTTTAGAGATTCCCAATGGAAAATGGGAAAGCATCTCTATGGACTTTATTGTGGGTTTACCAACCACTGTACGAGGTCATGACTCGGTATGGGTGGTCGTAGACCGGTTGACTAAACTATGTAAGTTTATTCCAACCAAATCAACGGTTAAGACACCAGAACTAGCTAAGTTACTTGTGGACAATCTATACAAATTGTATGGTTTGCCAAGTAACATTGTCACCAACCGTGATCCCAAGTTTAACAGTCACTTCTGGAGGGCTGTGTTTAAACGATTGGGTACACAACTAAAGCTCAATACAGCCGATCATCCAGAAACAGATGGTCAGACTGAACAAGTTAACCAGGTGCTAGAGGATATACTAAGAGCATACGTCAGCAAAAAACAGTCAGACTGGGAAGAATACTTACCTATTCTTGAGTTTGCCTACAACAGTGCTAAGCATGTCACAACTAGATTTAGTCATTGCATGCTCATGTATGGGTTTCAACCTAGGTCACAACCAAAAAGCTCCAACATGTTAGGAATTTTCTCCAAGACCACATGGATATGTTGAAACTCGCTCGTCAGAATGTCGGACAAGCACAGGATCGGTATAAGAAGTATGCTGATGAGAAACGTCGGCAAGTTATCTTCAAGGAAGGGGAGGAAGTATTTTTACGTGTGCCAGAACATTCAAAAAGTTTGAAAACTAGGCCAACACCTAAATTATCTCCCCGATGCATGGGGACGACAATGTGATTGACCAACAGATTTTGGTTGATTTCATTGAACCTCCTACCTTACCGCATGAACCTAAACGTGTTCTCGATTATCATGAGTTGCGTACACGTCATCATGTACATCAACAAGCCTTAATCAAGTGGAAAGACTGACCAGAGGAAGGTGCCACTTGGGAAAACATTAGTGTTCTTAAGAAGACGTTTTCCACTATTGTTTTTGAGGAAGAAAACTCTTCTTAAGGGGGGAGTAATGTTAGGACACCGGCAAGGACAGACTAGACAAGGGCAAGGCCGGGCTAGGCTGTGTGGAAAGGGAGTCCAACTAGGGCAAAGGGCCAGGGGCTATGCTATATAGTGGGTGGTTGGGTGGTGGACTGTTAAGTTCTAGTTCCCCTTGTCTAACAAGAGAGCTACATGTGTCCTCCTTATTGACCAATTTCCTCCTAATCGACTTCATCATGATGAGCTTTGTCTTAAAGAAGCCAATTTTCCAGGTCTTTTGAATCCATTTGCAGATCTTCCCTGCTAGGTCACAAATTGCCGGGAACTCCTTGAACAGGTGAGGGAGGTCTTTGCTCACCATCCTGCATTGTGAGCATCTATCTGAACCAATTCCTTTTGTGAGTATCTTCACCCAGTCGGCAAGGCTCCCTATAAAACCTTCCATATGAAGACCTTCTTCCTATGTGGCCATTGTGGGTGCCATATGTTCTTCACTATTGTCTCTCATCCTGACTCCAGCCAGTACTTGCCCCACTACTTGTTAAGCGAAGAGAACCAATCCTTCAAATGCATAAGCGTGAAGTACGCTTTCTTAGTTTGTACTTTAAGGAAATGTATGTTCTTAGGCCACTGCCAAGCGTTCCACTTGAGCTTGGAATCACAGTTTGACAAACACCACCTGTTAAGCCTTTCTAGGGCTCTGTTGATCAGTAAGCTTTTAGTTCCACTTAGGTTATACTGGAGAGCTATTTGGTTTGTCTCTTTCCAACTTAAATTGTTATAATGCAAGAGGTGGCCTAGACATTTAATACGTTTATTGTTGATCTTTCTGGCGACTTCCCCCCAGAAAGGGATCAGAAGGATGCTTCCAGCCTTAGAGACAGACAACAAGTTACTCTTTTAAATCCTTTAGATTTTGGCTACGAAGTTAAGAGATAAAGGATTTAAAAGAGTAGCTTGTTATAGCTCAAAAATCTATATAAATTGCAAAGGAAGACAACACTCTATTACAATCTTAGCTCGTCTTCTCTCAACAAGCTCTATCAAATATAAACTGTCAAGACTTTCCGCTCTCATAACCCAATGTTCAAGAAACCATCCCTGCAAAAGTAACTACTTTACAATAACAAATGTCAACCCAAACCAGTTGCCAAGCTCTACCAAGGAAATAAAGAGTTGAAGCAAAAGCTTCAACCTATGGAGGCTACCATGGTGGCCAAAGAGAGCTAAGAAGCCCTCTACAAACCAAAAGAAATAGCTAAAGCCATCAACAAGAAACTCAAGCTTAAGGAAATTAAAAAGCATAAGACAAAAAAAACCAAGGAACCTGAAGAGCTCCATAGGAGAGTAGAAGATGATAGGGTGTTAATTAGCATACATATTGTGTTAACTAGCATACTTTGTATGCTAGGTAGGTTAGTAGGCATGTAACTAGCATACTCATTATGCTAAACAACATACCCAGCATACTAGGAATGCTAACTAGCATAAACCTTGTGTTGAATACAATACTCAACATGCTAGTGAGCATACTATGTATGCTAACTAGGAGTCTTACCATACCGTAAGCAATATTTTCTGAGCAAACACAAATCTGAGCGATATTTTTCAAGCAAACACAAATCCATGCATGTTTTTGAATCCAAACACGTTGTCTGTATTAGAAGTATAAATAGTCTCTAGCTATAAAGAAAGATGGTGAAAACCCCTTCTGCAACATTGATACTGAGAACCAAGTAATCTTGATATTGACACAACAATCCAAAAGCTTCAACCAACCCTGCCAATGTCAAGCAATGACATAAAACAACCACTTCTCTTTCTAATGTAGAATCAATTTGGAGAAATAACACTGAAAAAGGCAAGTCTTTCCAAGGTCTTGACAATGAAGCCATAGTCACCAATCAATTGATTCCTCTAGCTGAGAAAATGCATATTTTTCATCCTCTATCACAATCAAAAAGCAGCCACATCAAGCTTAAACATTGGCTAAGAACCAACAATGAACCTCCTCCAATCAGGCTCCTACCATACACTCTTAAGGATCTGTAAGCCTTGAATATGCTCTGATACCATGTGAGAAGGTGCAACAAAATTAGATGACAAGGGTGCATGGAAAACACTCTCTCTCTCTCTCTCTCTCTCTCTCTCTCTCTCACACACACACACATATGAAAGGAGTGAAAACATAAGTACATGGAGAGGGAGAGAGAGCAATGGAGGCAAGCCTACAAGACTACCTTAATACATGAGTGAACACGTGATACAATGATGATGTGAAGGGTGCCATTCCTATGCATATCTACTAGCATCATAGGGTGGGGTTTGTCAACCCCCCATGACTCCCCCTCAATAAATGAGGGGTCCCATGATTGAGCAATTAATAATACGTGGTGGCCAGCAGCCCAATACAAAGTCTTCAAATGAGGGAAAAGATACCCTATACACAGGGTCTAAACCTGAACCCTAAACTAACCTAGCAGATGATGCCATGCCTTTAGACATGGACGTTGATGGGCATGCCTAGAGTTAAATTAAAATCTTATCAATTGGAACATAAAGGAGAAATTTTAACAATACCAAAAGCCTCATACTCTCGATCAAATTTATTGCCTTCAAGTATCCGTGTCAACGGGCATGGCTAGATGTAGCTTTGAAGCATAATTATTCTATGAATGAAAACAAGAAACAATGATCTTTTACATAACCAAAAATCTCATCTTGTTCCACATTGTCAAAGCTCAAAGCACACAAAAATTCAGGTACACATTTACCAAGCTTCACATTGTGAAAGCTCAACATAGTCACATAAACTTCACCTTCACAATGAAATGCTGACAATGAGGATTTCTCGTATTGTGCTAATAAAGCCTAATATGTGCCCAGAATATCGGCTATGTCAATAATTATGATATTTTCTGATATTCAATTCACGTTAGTGTGCATTAAATGTGTGCCTGTCATAACTTGCAAGGTATGTGCTTGTACTAGCAGGTGCATGCTAACTCATGTGAAATTCTCTTGCACAAGAGTAGACTCAAATACATTTTAACCGGTGAAAATGAGGGCAAAATTTGAAATTCTCCCGGTTTTTAGGTCAGCTTTTGCTAGCAATTCCACTAAAACTTGCTTCAATTTTCTAGTTTTCTTAAAGGCTAGCTGAAAATCGAACTGGGATTTGAAAATTTCAATCGATTGAAATATAGGCGACCCTGTTTTTTCCCTAACTACGAGTCAGAGTTGTGCTTGCTCATTTGAAGGTTGCAGTCCTGTCCTCAGGACCGCTTGATTCTCCAAATGCTCAAAGCTCAGAGTCTTGCTTGCATTGCAAGTTAGCATTTTCGTGGTCATTTGAAGTTTGTAATCCTACCCTAAGGATCGCATGCCACTGTGCGCTCTCGAAAGCAATAGCTTTATCACAAGAAGATTTAGAAATTTTCTCATGTAGGAAAAGGGAGCCTTTTTCAATGTTTTTCATACAATGCATAACATCATAAGCTTCTGCTCGAGAGGCACCACATACCTAGCTAGGTACGATTGGGGGCAGGGGCCATCGGCCCCCCCACCGGGCCGGCGGTCACCTGCCCCCAATCGTACCTAGCTAGGTATGCCGTGCCTCCCTCATAGAAGCTCATGGAGTCATAGGCTAATGTGGGAATTATTGTGAGAATCTGTCGAAAACTTCTTGTGTATGCTCCAAATGCTTCTTGCTGCCTCACCTTAGCCAACACTTGCACCTGCGTGCTACATGCGGGGTGCACACTATAACCACATTAGCTCACAAGGACGCTCACTATGCAGTCACTTTGAGGTTGCTTTCAAATTGGGGCACACTACAAAGGACTTGCCTTGAATGCTTTCCCTTGCATGATATCCATACCCTCTCATGATATGTAACAATTCTCTCTCTCTCTTTCTCTCTCTCTCTCTCTCTCTCTCTCTCTCTCTCTCTCTCTCTCTCTCTCTCTCTCTCTCTCTCTCTCTCTCTCTCTCGTGTTTGGACATTTTTCCACCATCTTGAGATTAAGACTGGACGTAGATTCAGAAGAATACCAGTAGCCAACATGATATGCTACCTATACCATACAGATTCAGAGATGGAGATGCATTATATATGTAAGTGCAAAGTGTACTACAAGATGCAGGGTCAGTTCCACTATCTAATCTGAGAGACGGATTCAAACCTTCTCCAAAGTCATGAGCTATCATCACGAGTGATGCCTTGGACTATATCTACCACGCGATCTCAAGAGAGACAACCCAAGAGAGAGATTATGGATTTCTTCACACCATACACTGGACAGGTAAATGAGCAGCAACCATTGCAAATCTCAGCTCATACTCACATCCACGGTACTCTCATTGACCGAGCATTAGAGCTAGGGATATTGGGATGCCCGCGACATTGAAGAGGAGATTCACAACATCGACGGAGACTGCAACAAAGGATTCAAGACATACTATCTAGACATCTAGAGTACAAATGAGGATATACTTATGATCCATTGTATCACCCTCTTGTATTGGGCACCCATTGTATCAGTGATCACACATACCCCACATTATTCCATCTAGTTGTACTTCTAGTTTCATTTCGTTTTAGCATCTCTTTTTTTTACCCATACATGGTATTAAATTCACCAGTTTGTAATGGGTTGCTCTCATAGGTCATTTTGGCCTCATGAAGACATTCATTTATCACCCCCCCCCCCCCCCCAAATGAAAGCTGAATATTTATTCATGTGGCAAGGGCCAAGTGAGATTGTAGCCACTTCTTGGTGCTCTTAGCTTCTTATTGTGTTTGCGGTGCACGGTACTTGCAAGTCTTTGAGGTGTAGGCCTTACTAATAGAGTATTTTCCTTAGCTGTACTACTTTAAGGCAACCAAGGTAGAGGTGATAGCAACGGAGGTGGGCAAAAGTTATATGGGAGGTGGACTTAGGGGCCGACATAGCGCTCTCAAAAATGTAAAGCTATCACAAACTCATCCACTAAAAAAACACCCCTCAACATTTGCCATTGAGAAACACAAATCTCTCTCTCTCTCTCTCTCTCTCTCTCTCTCTCTCTCTCTCTCTCATCCTCTATCTTTATTTATCTCTCTTTTAGACTTTCACTCATTCTGGAACTGTTCCTCTATCTAGAAAGTGGCTATTATTCCAAAGAATCATTAAAATCAAAATCTTTTGTGGTTTAATGATGGATGTGGGAAATTAAATTTGGAAGCTTATGACCTTTTGTGTTTTGTTGAATCTAATAGTCGTTTGAATGATAAGAGCCGAGTTTCACTTTTGAGACTAAAATAAAAGCTGAAACTCAAATAAATATAAATTCAATATAGTCATGGGAAAAAATGGTCTACATTCATTGTAGTCAAATGCCTTCGTGTGTCGCTCCATGCCCTACAATTATACAAAGTTGGTGCAGTGCACCATTCCAAAATCAAGCAAACATTTGCAAGAAAGATGAGCATCAATTTTGGAAGACGGGCCGAAATTGTTGATGGAGAGATTGCTTATTTAGAGACATGGACAAATTGGTGAGATATAAGATTGTTACATCGGGCTTTTTAATGCAAGATGAGGTACACAATTTTTGTGACAACCACTACTTTGTGTGAGACCAAACAAACTAGCTTGCATGCATCTATTGGTTACAAGGAGAAAATTAGCTTGTATGATGTGGCAAGTCTAGATATGGCAATGGCAATGGCAATGCTACAAAGTGTAAAATGTAATTATTATCTTAAGGGTGCTACATCTACTACTCATCCTAAGGTTAACAATTGCACAAAGATTCTTGAGTCAACCATTTACTCTAACTTTTGAAATATTTAATAGATGGTTGACTATAAGTCCCAAAAAATATTGGACATTGACAACAATGTGTTTGATTGTTTTCATTGCTTTTGTATTTGTTTGCTCGGTTTAGAGCTCGCTTGGATATTCTCGCATGGATATTGGGATTTCTCACTAACTCACATAAAGGGTGTTAAGTAGCATACATATTGTGCTAACTAGCATACTCTAGAAGATTATTAGGCATGCTAACAAGCATATTCATTATGCTAAATAGCACACCCAACATACTAGTAATGCTAACTAGCATAAACCTTGTCTTAAATAGCATACTCAGAATGCCACCAAGAATACTAGGTATATTAATTGGCATAAAGGTTGTTAATTAACATATAAATTGTGTTAATTAGCATACTATGTATGCTAGGTAGATTACTAGGCATGCTAACTAGCATACTCATTATGTAAAATAGCATAGCCAGTATACTAAGAATGCTAAGTAGAATAAACGTTGTGTTAAAAAAACATACTCAGCATGCTAAACATCATAGTAGGTATATTAACTAGCATAACATATTGTGTTAACCTAGGGGGTTTACAAGCATTCTGAGTATTATGAACAATGTGGTTACTATAATTAGTCTATAGATGAGTATGCTATTGATCAACATATACCAGTTATTATGCACTAGAGATGCAATACATAGAATGCATAAGTTATGGCATTAGTATTTGATCGATCACTTGAGGATAGTCTAGGAGGTGTACAGGGTGTTTTATATAGCTTTTCCTCCCCACTCTCTTTTGACAAACATCCTTCTTGTTGGGTGAAACACGAGTCTCATCTCTCCAAAATATGTAGACCAATTCCTTAATTTCATCTGTCATAGGGCTATGATGGTGTTTCTTGTGACATGCAGCCAATGAAAAAAATTGACCATTGACACCAAGCTTTGCTAGACTTGATTTTGCCTTGAACAAGGTGCGACGGCCAACTTAAGACCCTAGAGAATTTGCAATAGACATGTTTTTGTTGAATTCAGCATCATCTGCAATGCTGAATTACTTCAACAAATCACCAATCAACTAGAGAGCCTGTCCATCAATAAAGTATATATACATGATTGGAGGGCTACTAAGATGACAATAACTCACCCCCTACCAATCCTGCTTTAGAGCTCTTTTTCTTTCAAAATCATTTCTTGGTGAGTGCTTTTCTACATGCAGAATAGCTGTGCGCAGATCATTGCTCGTGGTCGCAATGAGTGTGTGAGAATTCTACATGCAGAATAGCTGTGTGCAGATCATTGCTCGTGGTCGCAATGAGTGTGTGAGAAAAGCACTCACCAAGAAATGATTTTGAAAGAAAAAGAGCTCTAAAGCAGGATTGGTAGGGGGTGAGTTATTGTCATCTTAGTAGCCCTCCAATCATGTATATATACTTTATTGATGGACAGGCTCTCTAGTTGATTGGTGATTTGTTGAAGTAATTCTTGATTTTGCCTTGAACAAGGTGCGACGGCCAACTTAAGACCCTAGAGAATTTGCAATAGACATGTTTTTGTTGAATTCAGCATCATCTGCAATGCTGCATTCTTCAAAGACAACTCCTCGTTAGAACCTAGCTACTTGATGGTAGCCAGTGTGTTGTAGACATTGGAGACGATTACACACTGTACAACAACCTCCTTCACTAAAGATTGATCATGGATTGCCTGAACACTTAGACATTAAGCAATAAGATTCCAAATTTTTCACTTTGCTTTCGTACTAAAACCTTCATTCCTACTCTTGAAATCTCTCACAATCTCAGAGGAGATTTTCTTTTTCTCCTCATCATCGACGGCATGATGTCCTCACTCAACTTTCATTTGTTTGTGCTCTCACCGTTTACTCTTTCTTTCTCTCTCATATTTCCTAGTAACAAAAAGAGATGGATCTTGAGAGTTTTCATTCATTGGCTGTAATGGATCCCTTCTTCTTTCTCCTGAGGACTATAAACGTGTTGAGGGCCGCTTTTCAAATTTTGGACCACCTCTCTCTTGGTATGTACTGGATGGCAAGGCTTCAAGTCAAAGTGAAGAGGATGAGGGACCTGATGCATGAAATCACAAAACAATTATGTATATATTTTGTACATAGCTATGGTTTTGACACATTTGAATCTCAAAAATAAGGAGAGGTATGAACAAGCCCTATGAAAACAAAAAATTCAATGGATGCAGATTCTAGTTTATGGTCATTTGTTGAGGGTCATTATAGGTGAAGAATAAGATTCAATAGTGAAAGGGAGGAGAATCTTATGTATTATGGAGCTGGAGTCAACAAAATATTATCAAATTCAAGAATAATACACTTTTGGACACAAGGCTTACACATGGAGTCAAGAGGGGACCACCTGGAAGACTTTTGGAAGGGAAAAGACACACATATTTTTGTGGGATTTTGCTATATTTTTTATTTTGAATTTGAAAAGTTTTCAACAAAAAGGTTGTAGGTGTTGAGCTAATATTTCTGTCCCTTTTTTTTTTTTTGGAGCTACGCTTCGGGAGATATGGCCAAAATGGTGGAGCCTATTTGTCCACATGGGAAAGAAGTCACGATTATCCAACTCCACATACACAATCTCTTATAGGTTTCTCTCCAATATTGTTGGATTTTCTCTTATTTTATCAAGATTCTCTCAAATATTATAAGGAAGCTCTTGGACTCAAGCTATGGAAGGCGGCATGGAGAACAATCTCTCCTTGGGAGGGAAGGTGTTCAAGAGCCAAGTGATGATTATTGTTACACAAATCGTGAGGTTTTGTTACTTCAAACATATTTGAAAGGCAAGGAATGGTCGGATATTTGAGAACACCATGGAAACAACTAAGTTCACAGAGATAATTCAAGAAACCAAGGGGATGATCATTGCCATTGGGAAACAATTAAACTTTGACAAGTGGAGCAAGGCCTTGGGCACTGCATTGACTAACTTGTATGATAAAGATGTGGGCTCTTTCCTTGTCATGAGGTGACTCTCCAGCTAGCCAATGTAATTATGACCCTTGGAAGCTATCATGGCTCGTAACGAGAATGGTAGGGAATTTGTAATTATTTGGTTGTGATAATATTGTCAAAGTCGACGATGTGGAAGCGTAGAGACCAAGGGAGTGAGAGCACGAGAGAGAGAGAGAGAGAGAGAGAGAGAGAGAGAGAGAGAGAGAGAGAGAGAGAACAAGAGAGAGAGAGTCTCTTGAACCAATCAACCTTGGCAATGAATAACTGAATGTGTATACAATGGAGGCAAGGGGTTGCTTATATAGAAATCCTAGTAAATTTCCCTTGACAAATAAGTAAAATAAATACCTAAAACCCAAACTAAATAATGGGATCACATTGGGCAGTTCACTTGAGATGCCAAAACTTAAACACCCTCTCTACACCTCATAGTGGACATCAATAGTGAGACCAAGTCAATGAAGAAGCTACCATGGACACCCCAATAAGGGCCATCAACTGGATACACCTCAGTGTTTCTCTCCTCAACTTTGTACCTGAAGGTAATGCCATCTTGAGCATCGGTTGCATTTGTAGAAACTTTGAACTGTAGACCACACTACATTCAATAATCCCCATTCGTGAATTGTGAACACGTCATGTCCAAAAATATAGAACTCTGAGATAATGAACTGTTGGAACACATCCTGTCCATAATCTGACCAACAACAATGGATTGGTGCACTCATCAATAGTGTTTTAGACATCTGATTGGTTCCCTAGCAGATGCATATGCATTGAACTCCGACCTACGGATCCAAACACCAATAACTTGAACTCCAAAACAAGGGTCCAAATTGATTACAGGGAGCATTGTTGGCCCCTCTTTGCCACTTACAAAGAAGCCTCTCTCTGGCTACAGCTAGTGGTGACACCTGTCATTTGACTAGAAATGTGGCATTGAGGCCACTGTGGCCATCGTCACGAGTGCCATGGTGATCTCCTCTGTCAAATCTTTATTATTGTAATCTATGTCCAGCTTGCCTTTATCGTTGTCTATCTGTGAGTTCTTGCTTTTGCCTTTGGCTTCAAACTCTCAAGACAAACAAAGCTTCGAGTCACATTCATGACAAATGTGATTGTACCTCGTGGGTACCAAGGCAGCTAACTGAGTACTAGTATTGACATCCTTGTCCAATCGACCTTTGTCGTTTTCCTCTAGCGAACTCTTCTAGTTTCTTTTGACTTCACAAACTCGAGCCAAACAATTTTTCGGGTTCCTTGAGAACTGTGTCGGTGCATAGGCCGCTAATTGGATGGTTGAGGATCCGTTATCCATAGCTTTTGGTTGGTTTTGGTCGATGTCGTTGGGCCTTGAGCAAGGGGGGGCCATGTTGAAGTTGCAAAACCTGGTAATCTCGTACCTTCTTGTACTCCAAAGGTGGTTGCAGCAAATCTCCTTGCCCCTTCAAATTCCAAGCCGAAAAATGTCCAAGCAGTTTCACTTCCCAAGCCGATCCACTCCTCTGCAATTCCCAAGCGGCTCCAATATCTGCCTCTTCGTCTCCCAAGCCACTCCTTAACAGCTTTTCCGCCTTGCTCCTCACTTCCCTTCAAGCCAACAAAACTTAATCGATCTTCTCTCCCACTGCTTCTCAAAAGGGGCCCACTAGTTCACATTCCACAGTGTCTTGACACATTGATGTGGAGGAACTTCAATGGCTTACGGATCCAAGCATTTTAAAATGTTGTGGGGAATGAATATTTTAGTATTGTCGTCGTCCACAAGAGATCCCAACTGGCTGGCATTCTAGAACGCACAGCAAGAGAGGGGTTTTTATTATTGTCGTCGGTGTTTCACCAAGCGGACAGGCCAAGGGGGCGACATAGTAACTTTCCTGCAGATAGCATTTTGAAACGTTGTTGCAACTGGAAGGTGCACCTAATTGGTGCTGCAGGGCAGTGTTTCAACTCGCATGAACCACGACCAAAAATGGCCACCAGTCGGGTGTTTCAAAATGCTTGCAGGGACTAGTAGAGGGAAAAGTACACGCGTCGGCTAGCGACAACGCTGGCGTTTTGATATGCCACTGCAAAGGGTGGTGGATGCTGACGGTGAGGTCTTTTCCTCTTCTCTTCACTTTATAGCTCCACCTCCACCAAGGTTCTTCATGCACGAGCTACACAAAGCTTGATACCATGTCAAAGTCGACAATACAAAAGCGTAGAGACCAAGGGAGAGAGAGAGAGAGAGAGAGAGAGAGAGAGAGAGAGAGAGAGAGAGAGAGAGAGAGAGAGAGAGAGAGTCTCCTGAACCAATCAACGTTGCCAAATGAAAACTACCCGAATAGAGGAGAAATGATACGAGAACAGCACGTGCTATATAGCACAAACCATAGAAGATTGTAAGGGACTTGTTATGTAGAAAACGGCACTGACAAAAATTTTGCACAAAATGACAAAATAGCATGTGCAATACTGCATGTAGTGGAAACGGAGGCCAAAATGAGCCCATATCAGAAATCTGAGTAGCCTCAACTCTACAAGCTCTCTTGAAATTTTTGTCGGCTTGTGAATGCTTGCCAAATCTCATAGAAATCGGAGAAAGTGAGCAGGTGTGTGCTAGAGCTGCTAGCGACTAAGCCCGGGAGGACGCAACATGCTCTGATACCAATTGTTGCAAGTAGGGCTGCAGGAAACGCACACAGCTTGGAGAAGACAAAGGAAGCTCAAGGCACACAACAGAGAGTGTATTACTAATGTGCAATGAAAAGATAGATAGCCCTAGAACGAATGGGCGTATATACAATGCACAAGGGGAAAACCTCCTAAAGAGGAAAAAAATGTCCTGGTAGTCCTAAGTGTGTTCACACACATCACTACCACATGTATATGGTAACAGCCACGGCTCGGGTGAGCATGGCTAGCTATGTATTCTTTTTGGATTTAATACTATTAACACTCACAATTTGTAAGTTTTGCAAAAAAAAAAGAAAGTGAAAGGGTCACAGTGGCTTTCTAAAACATTAAGAAAGTGATCAAAACATTAGGTTGATTTTAATTGGAATGAGTGTTTGGAAAGGATTGCCTCAGCTTAGCCTTGAGGCGGTTGAAAATCGAGACTAGCTGGTTGTAAACCATGGTAAAGGGAAGAAAACTCAATGATATATGTGAAAAATAGTTCAAAACAATCCTACAAATTTCAAAATTGTTGATAGTATTTTCGGTTTGCTTCTTTGCAAGGAGGAAACTAAACTGATGATTGCTTAATAAAAGAGACTTTCTCAAACATCGACTGAAAATAATCTATAGAATGCAAAAAAAATCAAGCCATGTAAGGTTGTGAAATGAAAGGTGAAATGAAAAGAACTCATTAATATGTGTGTGTGTGTGTATATATATATGTGTGTGTGTGTGTATAGAATTTATTAGAAATATGCAAGGCGAAGTTTCACTTTAGCATTCTAAAACAATAGAATGCAAAAAAAGACACGTCATATGTGAAATGAAAGGTGAAATAAAAAGATCCATAAATATTCTAAAATCGTAATAACATTTAAGGTAAATCTCAATCATTGTTGAAAACATTGAAAGTATGGTAACTCAACACTCCTCCAAGGCTTCTTTTAGAAAGCCAAAAGTTCTTAGAGGGAAGAATTCAGGTAGTCCTACCCTCCTCATCAGCACTCAAATGATCTCAAATCGTTTGATACTTCTTCTTACATAATGTATGGCAGACAAGGAACCGCCGTGTGGTTGAAGGAGGTTTCGAGGTGGCAAGCTTCACAGAAATTATACAAGAAAGCAATGTGCTATTATGGACACTCGGACGCAAGCAACATTCGGAGGATTGGTCTAGGACTACTTGTGCCTTGTTGTCAGCAGTTGGCATGCCTAGGACGGGGAGAAATCCTAGCCATTAAAAGATATCAAAAGAGCATGACAATGGACTTTGTGTATCAAGGATAAGGGGGCGGGTTGGTAGGGGTGGCTAGCCATTGTGATTTTGGTCCCTGGATGATGTCATGGCTCAACGGGAGCATGATAAGACTTTGTAATTTTTTAGGTTGATCAATATAATTCACTCACAATTGTAAGTGCTGCACCCCAAAAAAAAAAAAAAAAAAAACCAAAAAGTTCTCTTCTTTTGAATACTAGAAGTTGAGGTATCCAACAAGGTATCATGAAATATCCATCATAGGTAATGGTTGACCAACCTACAACCAAGAAACCAACTATATTATAGTAATCCAATAGAAAGAATATATAACTAAATATCATTAAACAGGAGGACTATCCTCCAATGTTTCCCAAGCTACTACGAATAAATTATTGGGTCTACCACCTTGAAGTTACTCATTAATTAAAGCAAAAGATTCCCTTTCATGGCCTTGCAAAAACTATACACTCTTCGTGTCCCTTGTTCCCGCGCACACACACACATCCCCTTTCTTCTGTTCATCTTCCTCCATGTAGTATTCATCTCTCTTATCCACGTGTCTCTCTTTTCACTCATGTCTATGCCATTGCTTTTCCTTTCATTTGTCTTCCCAACCAACGTATCTTTGCAGATACCTGTTAATCAAACGACCTACCAGGTCAGTTGAACTAAAGTAACAGGGTTTCTAGTCCTAGGCGAACAATGACGCTTGTATGTCAAAGTCAAAAGTTGAAAAGAAATATTTGAGATCCTTAATGAAACAAAGGACAATTTACAATTAAAGAAGTAATTTTAAAGAAAAAATAAAAAGGAATTCATTAATACCTTAAATTAAGGGACCCATTTCCAAATTAAACAAAGATAATAAACAAGGAAGCCAAGTGAGTTGTAAATGAAGGGATTGAATTACAATGATGAAAAGACCCATTTACAATATAAAAAGAAGATTTAATCTTTTAAAAAAGTTCTTTTTCAAGCAAATATGACATGTGTCCACCATCTAGTGCCTCTGCATCTACAACTAAGAAAGTGCACCCTTTGCTCCATCATTCCCCTGTTGTCTTCTGCAAACCAAAAATGCATCTCTTTTAAGTGCAAAACTTTGCCATGAAATATCAAGATACAATCCTCATCCATAAGAGAGGAAGGGCCTATACCTACTCTCTCAACAAATTTTCAAACAAGTGAAAGGGTCAAGATGGCTTTCTAAGACAATAAGAAAGTGATAAAATCATTAAGTTGAGTTTAATTAAAATTATATAAGGTGAAGCGGTGTTCGAGAATGTCTCTTTTATTAAGTGATTGAGTGTCCTCCTTGCAAAGAAGAAAACAAAAAATACTAGCAATTTTTTTTGAAATTTATAAGATTTTTGAGCTAATTTTTTACATCATTGCACTGGTTTTTCTTCTCTTTATCATGGTTTGCTCATTAATATATATATATATATATATATATATATATATATATCTATATATATATATATATATATATCTATATATATATATATCTATATATATATATATATATATATCTATATATATATATATATGTTAATGAGTATATATTTATTTATTTATTTATATTGTGCGTGTGTGTGTGTGTGTGTGTGTGTGTGTGTGGGTGGAACTTACTAGAATTATGTAAGGTGAAGCTTCACTTTATCATTCTAAAAGAATAGAATGCAAGAGAACTCAAGCCATGTGAGGAAGTGAAATGAAAGGTGAAATAAAAATATCCATTTAATACTTTAAAATATAAATAACATTTAAGGTAAGTCTCAATCATCACTCATAACTGAAAACATTGAAAGTATGCATAACCCAACACTTCTCGAAGGCTTCTTTTAGAAAGCCAACAAACAGAACGTGACAAACAAACAGTGAATCAGAAAAGTCTACAAACAATGACAATGTGCTATTTGATCTCATGTCAATCAGACTATTCATTGCATACGGTTTGATGTCAATCAAGGTGTTTCTTACTAGACTTGTCAACTGGATGCACAAAGGGTAACACTTTTTGGCATGTTTTACTTGGAGAACAAGGAGAAACGAGTGAAATGGAGAATCTCATGACTTCTTTTTCAACTTTTTGGCTTGTTAAAACAAGCCACAGGAAGACCAACTGACTGAAAGAAATCATGTTCTTTTCTAAAGGATGGAGTATTGATTGGTTTATCTTCTATTGATGGACATGTGTCACTCCTAGAGCTCAAAGGTATTGAAGACTGTTGTAACCAAACAATTTACAAGCTGAAGCTTAAAAGTATTGAAAGGATGGAGCAATGTTCGAGAAAAATGTGTCTCAACTTAATATCTTGTCGTTTCCAATTTAAAAAATGTCGGTTGAGAGCAAGAGGAAAAGGAGAAATTTTGCCTCAAAATAGAAAAAAATAGTGTAAATATTGAAAGGATAGAGCAATGTTTGAGAAAAATGTGTCTCAACTTAATATCTTGTCGTTTCCAATTTTAAAAACGTCGGTTGAGAGCAAGAGGAAAAGGAGAAATTCTACCTCAAAATAGAAAAAAATAGTGTAAATACCCCAAAAATTACCCCTAATTTTCAAAATTTTCCTCTTGGCAAACTCAAGGAATGAAATTTTATATGTTTGGAAAACTAATTTTTCCGAACATTGGGATGGAGTATTATTGACTTTAAAGGCTATTTCCTTATGCTACATTCACTTTTTGTATTGTCTTTTGTTTTGTGTTAGTAAAAGACATACACACAAATAAAAACACTTTCTTTTACAGCCACTCAAAATAAAAAATCAGATTTCATGCATGTTTTTTATAAATTTATATATTTTTAAATTTACAAAGTGCATTTTATTTTTTCCTTTTGTTTGCTTAGACATTCAATCGCCTCTATTGGCGTTGAGGCTACTTGGGAACAAGGTGAGGTATCACGAGGGCCTGCGTCCAAGTCACATTGTACAGCAGTTTGAATTGGCCTCAAGCCTCACGACTCACGAGCCGTCATTTGCATGGCGTCGGAAGGGCCTGCGTCCAAGTCTGTCAATACATATGTCAAGAGTGGTGGTAAAGTTCGTACTGCTCAGCAACTTAGACCAACTTCCTTTCTAAAAGACAGTTCCAAGTCACGTATATACTAAGTGCAACGGTCAGAGCCAAGCAAACACCATTATTGCCATCATTTTTATAGCAATTTGCAATAGTTATTTTACATGCAGGATGAAACCATGCACTTCCAATTGTTGAACATTATACGACTGTGCTGAGTCGTTGGCAGTTTTGTTCCAGGTACTCCGGACGTTAACTGGTATACCCTCTATACCAACATAATCTTCAACCTCAAACAGATTTCTAGGCTTCAAAAGCATTGTCTACTGTTTTTCATATCTTGTAAATAGATAAGGTACACTTCGCTATGAGACCAGGAAACATTTGTCAACCGACTATTTGACACGAAATCTTTATCCGTTTCATACTCATATAACCTTTCCCAAATGTCTAGAGCATTATTTTGAAATTTGGCCGGAACGAAAGTTACATAATGAAGGGAAAAATAATACCTATTCATCACCACTACAATACTATTTGCATTACAATGATACCACGTGATGTCTATCGCAGGAAATAAAACAACATTCACAGGTCATTTATATTAAATTTGCAAAAAAAAAAAGCAACTATACGTAGTGAATGGTGGACCTCCCTATTTATGAACTTGACTGAAAAGGATACAAAAACCCTGAAACAAGTATCTGCCGACATGAATCAACCATATAATATTTCACATCGAAACAACAGCAATACACTCGATAGTGAGGTTAAAAATGTGTTTTACAAAGCAGAGCAAGTTGTTGCATGGATAGAGGATTAAACAAGGTGTTGCTTATTTGCCGGGGGTGAAGTTGGTTGCCGGTGACAATGGCCTGGATGAAGAAACCTAACATGGAGAACATGGTCAGTCTGCCATTCTTCAACTCCTTCACCTTCAGCTCGGCAAAAGCCTCTGGGTCGTCAGCCAAGCCGAGGGGGTCGAAGGAGCCACCGGCGTAGATGGGGTCCTCAACCTCACTAAGGGGTCCACCTACAACCATCCACTTGTAGCCATCCACACAACATCACAGTACAGCTACGAATCAATATACAGGTTTCATACGACATCGACGGACATACCTGCAACACAGTACCCCTCAATAGTGCCCATAAGGATGACCTCGCAGGCCAAGATGGCCAAAATTCTCTATGCATGGACAAGGCTTGGGTTGCCAAGATAGTCAAAGCCGCCATCGGCGAAGATCTAGAGCCAGCCTTGAACCACACAGCCTCAAAATAAAACCACACAGCCTTGAACCACACGACCTTTGGGCTGCATACGTGCAGTCTGGACTCTGAACGCACCCTAATAAACGAGTCACGACAACTCGATCACGAGGTCAGCCTAGCCTGCCTGCCAACCTGAAATGCACTCTCCCCTTTTTTGTCTAGCATATTCCAGATTGCATGATTATGCCGCCTGTGATAAATACTACGTAGCCCTCAAGAAGGTGTAGTCGTGCAAAATTTTGCTTGGAGCCGTCTCGGGCTCTCTCAACCCGTATATGTTCAGCTCACCTGTAGTGACCTTACTCTCGCACATCTTCTCCCAAACGCCTAAAAAAGTGATGGCCCTCCACGTGGACGGCCATCCGTCAAAGTACGCCTAATCTAGCCCAACATTAAGGCCTTTCTTTAGCAGGCCAATAAACAAAGAGGATTCCCATATACCTGTGATGAAGGACCCAAGGCCAGTACAACTTCTCAAAATGCTTTTCATAGGGGGAGCATAGGCTTCACTTATGCACAAGAGCATTTCAATAAGTCTGCCACATGACTAGCATTTCAAAACTCTCAAGAGTGAACAACATTTCAAAATGCTTTTGAAGGCTCATCTAGTTGCGTTGGGTAGTACCAATGTCATACTATCATTTCAAAACTCTCCATGCTACTTCAATTCGTTAGCGGTGCTACATTTCAAGACATTGTAGCGGGGTAGGACGTTGATTGCTACTTTTGATAGCGCTTTAAAACATTCTTTGACAAAGCTCACGGTGCACAACTGTGGTCAACAAAAATGCCAACGTTTTTTTGCAACTCTACTCGTAAGAGCCTCCACCTGATAGTATCAACTTCCAATCCTCTTCTTAAACGGGTGCTATTCGCCCACCAGCACTTTGATACTATGTCAAAGTTAACAATGCAAAAGCGTATAGCCAAGAGAAAGTGTGTGTGTGTGTGTGTGTGTGTGTAAGAGAGAGAGAGAGAGAGAGAGAGAGAGAGAGAGAGAGAGAGAGAGTTACTGAACCAACCAATGGGATAGTGAAGTAGATCTCTATACAATGGGGATTGGGTGCTACTTATATACTAGCATAGGGACCTTAAGCACCCCCCTCTGACAATTGGCCCTCCTAGAATCTTGTCTTGTCAAATAAGTAAAATACATACCTAAAGACAAAATAGATATTGGGATCACATTGTGCTATACACTTGAGATGCTATAACTTTAACAACAAAAAATCGTCCAAAGCAATGCATACACGTGATTACACATAATGCTCAGGTCACATGTATGCATAAATATGTTATTCCATTGTGACGTTGATTTGTGTCATAAATTTTCTTATCAAAATTTGAATTTTTATCCAAAAAGGTAAGCTCAAATAACTCCCAATGAGCATTCCCACTTGGCATACATGTCCAAACACTTACAATATGATGCTATATACTCTTGGACATCAATTTGACACGACTCTTATGCCTCAAATTGCTACAAAAACTTTTGAGCACATAGTTTTAAAAGTTTGATATCACCAATGTAGGCTCTTGGATCATGTCTATCCAAAATTCAAATCCATATGAGGGAGAAATGTCAAATACTATGTATCGGGACCCAAAACCAGAAAAACGACCAGCTAACAAAAAAAATTATGTTTAAAATTTTAAAAGCCCGATGGCATTAGTATGTCCAAAATGGTTCCAAACCTTAGGATAGATCCTTGGATCACATACATCTGAGTCTCGGGAGAGAGATATATACAAAACATTGTGTTTCAAAGCCCAAGAATAACAAAACAAGTGAAATGGTCAGGAAGGCTTTCAAAAACAATAAGAAAGTGATAAAATTGTTAGGTTGAATTAAACTAGTATAAGTGTTTGGGAAAGGATTGCCTCAGTTTAGTTTTCAGCCGATTGAAAATCGAGTCTAGCTAGTTGCAAACCATGGTAAACGGAAGAAAAATTGATGATATATGTAAGAAAGTCGTCCAAAAATTCTACAAATCTCAAAAATTTTGCTAGTATTTTCGTTTTTCTTCTTTGTGAGGAGGAAACACAACCAACAATCATTTAATAAAAGAGACTTTCTCGAACGTTAACATTGACTGGAATCAAGCTATAGCTTGCAAGAAATATAAATCCATGTGAAATTGTGAAAGGAAAGGTGAAATAAAAAGAACTAATTAATATATATGTATGTATAGAATTTATTAGAATTAGGATACTAAAACAATAGAATGCAAAAAAAAAAAAAAAAACAAATGTGTTTGTGTAAAATTTACTAATAGGTAGTCCAAATGGTTGGATTGGACGGAATATAAGGAGATCCCTTCGCTTGGGGCTTAGGAGGAAAAGGGAAGGCAGAAAAAAATAAAATTTCTTGCTTTCCACGTGTACTCGATCGGATAGATATTTAAGGTGTTTTCGGATAGTTTCCTGCGACGTTAAAACTCTCTTCTTCTTCTTCTTCTCTCTCTCTCTCTCTTTGCGCTCCTCGTGGGATAGAGGCCTCTCTCTGTCTCTCTCTCTCTCTCTTCCTTCTTTAGCAGGCAGATATTTTTGCGTTGGCTTTGCGCACCTCTCGCTCTCTGTACGCCAAGCAGCCAGCAACAAAAATTCTCTCTCTCTCTCTCTCTCTCTCTCTCTCTCTCTCTCTCTCTCTCTCTCTCTTGCACGTGTGCGCCATCAACGGAGATGCTCTCTCTCTATGTGTGTGTGTGTGTCCAAGACATGTGTCATGATTAGCTACAAGGCAGACCGACATGCAATGTGGGGGTGTGTGGGGACACAATGGGATGGATCGAGAGGACGATGCAAGTGCAATACGAGCGGTAAGATATCGTAACGGTGCAAGGGTTCGAAGACAAGACCAGGAGCAACGAGCACGATGCGTGCAGGAGCAAGGTAAGGTGAAGAGCATGAAGCGCGGCGAGATGGTCCACCTTGCAATCTAGTGCACGTCACGAAAAACTCTTACGTGTGCAGGAGGAATCTTGTAAGATTCTAACTAATAAAAGAAAGTAAAATTATGCAAGGTAAAGTTTCAGTTTAACATTCTAAATTAATAGAAAGCAGGAAAAGAAAATACATCTCATGATGTCAAATGAAAGGTAAGTCTCCATCATGCACTGAAAACAATGAAAGTCTCCAAACCCCAACACAACACTAAGGCTTTCTTTCATAAAGCTAAAAAGGAACTTCCTGAAATTTGTTTTTTTCCTCTTTTTCTTTGTCAAAATCAGTCAAGAGCTTAAGGAGTAAGCTCTATAAAAGCTCAAGATTCAATACCCAAGTTCAATTTTGCACTCCCTTTGCAATGTGTGCACAGAAAGTGCCAAAACACAAGCTTCTCTCTTGAACACCACTCAATCTTCTTTATTGAGCATCGAGCCTCTTTGCTTCATCGACAACACCACATAAATTGTAACTCTAATACCACTTGAAAAGATCAATTGTGCGGGGATATGTGTGTGTGTGTGTGTGTGTGTGTGTGTGTGTATATGGAGACACACAGAGAGAGAGAGAGAGAAGAGTATATAGAGATCGGTGCAACACAGGCTCAACAATCATGCACCTCTTTGTTCCCTATTATCCACATATTATAGAATAATGGGTAATGATAAATGTTGATAAGGGGATGGACAGCCAACCATATCTAGCCGCTCAACTAAAGAGGCATTTATCCCAACAAATAGAAGCTTTACACATGCCATGAGCCCTCGCTAGCTTGATTTCCTTCTGTGGCACAATCATTGCCCTTGTTCCTCCTTTGCATCATCCATGGCTTGTATAGGTTAACACCACATACAAAGGTCTAGCTAGTTGAATGCAAAGAATCACCTTCCATGCTTAGTTCTAGCCTCTTTATTTTCCCTCTCACATGCCTGTATGTTAGCACTAAGGTTTCCCATCTATCTTTCTTTGAATATCCCTCTCTATTCCACAAATTTTTCATTTTTCCATGGCTCTACATTGATTTCATTAATTGGAATCTACAGGGATGCCTCATGAAATTCTTTGCTTCCTCAAGGATGAAGAGTAAAACCACCGCCCAAGGACAATAATCGAACATGCACCCAAATTGCTTCACGTCTTTCTGTGCTAGCCAACTCACCTAACGATGTTCCGCGTCCACTGTGTTTCTCCATATAAAAAACACATAGTCCTATTGTCCACCTACCCCCTCCACTCGCCATCCTTTGTGCCCAATTGCAAGGCTCGTCCACACTTGCACTCACGCTTTTGCTTTGCCCTTCCTTTCTTCATTTTCCATATCTCATATTAGTGAGATTCTCATTTATGACTCACTTTCCAAAATTGAACCGACATACTGGTGGGGACCCAATGAATACAAAAAAATGCAAAAAGAAGATAGCTTTCGATTTGAGAGGTGGAATTTAGAGGCAACTAATATAAACATATACTGGTAAAACCGTGTTAAATGGATGGAAAATCATACATGGATTTATCATGTGAGGAACTTAAGAAGGGTATATGAGAATAAAGAGAGAGAGAGAGAGAGAGAGAGAGAGAGAGAGAGGGAGGGGGAGGGAGGGAAGGAGGGAGGGAGAGGAGGGAACATGCCTCTTGGAGAACTATTGCAAAAATATTGTAGGTGGTCAATGCCCTCATTGTCACAAACTTGATTCTGCTAAAAATCTCCTTTGGTCCTATCTTGTAGTACATCATTGGTGGTAATGTTTGCGTGATTGTTGAAGGAATGCATGGAAAGTCAGGCTTACGAAATTTAATGTTACTTTTGGTAACTTTCTGCATCATGATACAAGTATGACTTGATGCATTCTCTTGGCAAGAATATGGATATTGCCTTTCATTTGGTCCGTTTGTAATTTTGCAATCTTTGATACCTCTACCTTTAGTAGCTATTCTCTCCTTGGGTCTTGCCTGTTGATTAAGATCAAGGAAGATCTTATAGTTATGGATATGTACCATGACTCTTGTGCATAGCTGGTGTGATCTGCTCTTTGATGTAATGTAACAAAAGAAGATAGAGAGAGAGAGAGAGAGGCTGAACAACTTCCAAGTTTAACAATTACAAACATGGTAAAGTGTTATCCTTAAGGTACCACCATGGTTAGAAATATTTAATGGATAAAATGTGAGGGGATTTCCCCATATGCAATCTCTCCTATTTAATATGCTTTATGCATGTGGTCACACATGTCTATCAAAATGAGGACCAAATGTACTTTAGTAATGTGAGAGGAAAATACACCATTGCAAGCACATCTAGGGCCTTTCTCTAGATGCATGCAGGAGTGTTAGAGTTGCATCGTACGTTATTCGAGTGCGGTGAAGGAGCTTACGTAGCATGAGCAATCTATAATCTCCTCCTTGTTTATAGGATTGTATAAATTTGATATTTTTTAAATTACCAGTGGTAACATTGTCAAAATTTTAAGTTACCAGTTGGTAATATTTGTAATTGGAATGGTAACTCTTGTAATTGAGTGTTTACATATAAGTATAAATATATATTTATTTATTTATATGTGTATATATGCATTGGCTAACATGGGAGCCACCCCATGATAAGGAATGAGCCCACATATTTACCCATGCAAGTCAGTCAATGTGACACACAAGACCCTATTCCACTTATCAGAGTTTATATGTTTCCCAACGACGACAATCGTCCCCCCTGCTTTCCTGAATTATCTTCCTGAACTTAGCTGTTTCCATGGTGTTCTCAAATATCCGACAGTTCCTTGCCGTTTGAAGTAACAAAACCTCACGATTTTTGTTGCAATAAGCATCGCTTGGCTCTTGAACACCTTCCCTCCCAAGAAGAGATCATTCTTGAAGAAGCCAATTTTCTAGATCTTTTGAATCCGTTTGCAATTCTTCCCTACTAGGCCACAAATTGATGGGCACTCCTTGAACAGGTGAGGTCTTTGCTAGATGTTCTGCATTGCAAGAATCTATGACCAATTCCCCAGGTGAAAACCTTCACCCCAGTTGGCAAGGCTCCCCATAGAACCTTCCCTATGAAGAACTTCATCCCATGTGGCCATTGCGGGTGCCATGTGTTCTTCACAATTTTCTCCCATCTTAACTCCGGCTAGTGCTTGCCCCAGTTCTTGTTAAGCGGACAGAACCAATTCTTTGAATACATAATCATGAAATACACTCCCTCAATCAGTGGTTTAAGGAAATGTCTGTTCTTAGGCCACTGCCAAGATTTCCACTCAAACTTGGATTCACAATTCAGTAGACACCACTTGTTAAGCCGTTCTAGGGTTCGATTAGTAATCTTTCAGTCCCACAGAGGTTATAATAGAGAGCTAGTTGGTTCGTTCCTTTTTAGCTACAATTGTTGTAATCCCAAATCTGGCCTAAACGTTTAATACCTTTATTGTTAATATTTCTTAAAACTTCCCTCCAAAAGGGGGTCAAAAGGATGCTTCCAGTCTTAGAGAACCAAGGGGACCAGTGAGTTATGGAATTGTGAAAATACCTTAATAGCTCTTCCCATTCCACAGACTCCATATCCTTGTTGCATTTTTGAGTGAGCTCGCCAGTCGAACCCCCAAGTCTCAGGATGGCCCACCAAGGGCAAGAAGCTTGTCGTGCACTTCCAACCCTTTCCACTAGCCACCTTGTGAGCATCTATCCATCATAGCATTAGCCCTAATAGCCCAATTCTGGTCTTGCTTTGCGAGTGTAGCCACAAAATTGGCACATTGGGCCTCCGCATGAGTGCTAGGGTTAAGAATTATGAGATCACCTCCATAGATCTCGCAGCTATCTCCCATTTAGCCCACTCCCAGGGTGTCAAGTCTTTAGTATTTTTCTTCCATAGGAATCACTTCACTGTTTTCAAGAACTCTTTTGAGTTGCATTTGGCTAGCTTAAGCAATGTACCATTAAACACTATATAAGGGAGCATAAAAGAATAGATCACCTTAACTCTGCTTGAAAAGGGGACAAGCACGTGACTGCCGCCTTCGCATCCTATTCCTTACCTTCTCCATGACCCATAGAAATTGTTACTTGTGGGTCACATCCACCCCCAAAGGGTCTCCCAGGTGCCAATCTTCCCTTTTGACACTATATATCTCCCATGTCCACACTAAGGATCAAATGAGTTGTTCTCAAAGAAAGAGATCAATCTTGATTTTTCAATACTACACTTCGACCTTGACACTAAGGCATACATTTTCACAATTTCTAGAGCCTTCCTAATGACCTGGGGGCACACTTTGAGGAAGAGCAAGGAGTCGTCCGCAAAGAGCTTAGCCAAAAGTTGTTCATTGTTAGGTAGAGTTAGCCCTTGAATCTCACCTTTAGCAGCATTGTCTTCAAGTAATGTCACCGGAGGATGGTATCCAATGGAAAACATTAGAGGGGCAAGTGGGTAGCTCTGTTTCATTGATCTTTCAACCTCAAAAGCATCCACAATTCTCGAAAAGGAGCTTCGATTGGCTATTAGTACAAAGGGTGCTGACTAGCCAGCACATCCGCCGCCCAAAGCCTAGTGACTTCATGACATCTTCAATGAAAGACCATGTGATCCTATCATAGGCCTTATCAAGATCCAACTGCAGTAGGATATACACTTGCTTCGTGAAAGTAGCATATTTCAATGCCGCCCATTGCTACTTGAGTGCTATCATAGATCGACCTTCCCTTTACAAATCCATGCTAGTGAAGTGTGAGGACTTTGTCAAGGAGGGGGGAGAGCCTAAGGGCTATAATTTGAGTGATAATTTCATAAGCAGCTAACATCATTGTTATGGGGCACCAATGCTTCAGATGGAAGTGCAGCAGACTTGTTTGGGGATAGGCTTAATGAGGCCTCTTTTAATGCTCAAGTCTAAGACTCCATCAACCAGGGCTTGGTTAGCCATTCGCGTGATCGGGGACTTAAGATCCTCCCAAAATGGATTAAAGAACTCAGTAGTCAATCCGTCCCAACCAGGAGACCTCTCTTTGCCTAAAGCTTGTAGCATGAGAGAGCATTCATCCTCAGTGAACTCCTTCTCCAAAAGGTTGGTTTCATAGAGGGAAATCATTCTTTTGATGCTCCCAAGAAGAGTAGTCCTGGCATACTCCACCTCAAGAGATCTGTCTTGCAAGTGGTTAAGCATTAATTGGACCATTTCATTCGGATGCTTAAGATCATTTCCATCTCCATCTGTGAGCAAGTGGACTAGGCGTCAATTTCTTTTGAATTTGAGGGCCCTCAAGAAGTGTGCATGGTTGGCCTCCTTTAGCTAGAAAAAGGTTTCTTTGGATAGGATTCTGGACTTCCTCACCTCCTCAAGTTGGTGGTTAGTTAAGTCTATTTGAGCTTGAGCTACCTTTTGTGCTCAGCCTCCGACGCAGACCCTTCCTGTTTTTTGGTGGTTAGAAGCTCCACTTTGTCGAAGAGCTACTTAATGCATTGGAAGGGGGGAAAGGAGAAACACGCACAAAGACACACACACACACACACACACACGCATGCCTCTCTCTAGCTCAAATGGGATCACATCACCTTTATCCTCTCAAAAAACACATCAAACAACCAAAATTCATTGTAATCACTCATCTACACACACCCAAGTACATAATCATACACAAAAGCACCACAGATTGCATTCCGATCATCGTAAACACTCCTCGATTCTCACCCTCTCACACAACACCTCTCTCTTTGCACACACACCAATTGGCTCGAGGGGGCTCACACACACAACCTACACATGCCGACGATGTTGCACAAGAGAAGAGAAGAGAAGAAGAGATGGGGGAGACAACACCAAAGATGATGCAATCAAAGCTTGCTTCTTTCCAAAGTGATTGGCTATGGTGGAGCATACACAAAAAGGCTCTCTCAAAGCTCTCTCTCCTTCTCTATCATGCCTGCAGCCCCTAAAAACAACAGGTTACAACAATTGAAGTATCTCCTAATTGGTGCCAATTAGCCTACATGAGTGAGACACAAAAGGATTTGGAACGGTCTTTCCTTCTCTCTAAACAAGCCAGTTTTTACAAAAAACGAGTTTTGCAAAAATTTTGTAGAATAGGACTTTTCAACCCTCCTCATGCACTCACCTACTTTCCTTTCCACCACTTGCCACATGGCCTTCACTTCCTAACTTGCCTTGCATGTCCTAAGTGGCATTTCACACGAAGAATCTTCTTTGAAGCATCAAATCTCTATCTTGGTCCACATAGCCACATAAGTCATATACAACATGAACTCCTTCACCTGCATTGGGTCTTCACACATACTTTGACATTCTAGCATCCATCTATAAGCACCCTTGACACTGCTTTCCAATGCGTTTTGGCATCGACACTTTTTGGTTGCACCAACGCCCCTCATAGTATTTCTTCCTTCTACGCATGCAATTTTAATTATTTTTTTCATATTCTTGGTAAAAATATCCCATGCCCTAGGGCTTCCCGAATCCACATCTTTTCGAAGCTTGCTTAGAGCGTTGAGGGTCAAGATTTTGAAGAGCGGGTCCTTAAAAAGGTGAGCCCCTAACAAAAGTAACTTCTTAGACCCTTGGGAGCAATGATCTTCTCCTTTGGTTTTTCTAATTTTATGATTAATGGCAGGTGGTTGGCTAAACACTGTGAAATAACCACCTTCAGTTCAAACCATGGGGGCAACCAATCCACTTTACGAGAGCAATAGTAGCGGTCCAACCAAGAAGCCATACCAGCATATTGCAGGCTGGTGTACATGAAACTAGGCATCTTACTCCACGGGCCTACCTCCCACATGTTCATCAATACCCATTCTCATAGGGGCTTAGTCATTTGGATCTTTCATATCCAACCAATATGTTTGATGCACCAGTCCTATCTCTTCTCTTCTCCACCATATTGAAAACTCCCACCAAAAGCCATTCCCCTTCAACATGGATTCCCTTAAGCTGCTCCCAAAGCTTAGCCCTTTCCTTTGCCAAGCAAGGTCAATATATGTTGATGATGGTGAAATGTTGATCTTCACACTTTATCTTAACTCCTAGAGCTCTCTCGGAGGGATGATTGAACACCACTTGTGGCTCTTTGTCCACAATCGAGAGGACACCATTGTACCCACTAGCACCTTCTCTGTAGAAAACCAGCTTGGTTCCCACATCTTGACGTCTTTTGCTAGCAGCATTTAGGTGATGTTCTTGGATAGCCCAATATTTAATACCCTTGTCTTTTCTACTTCCTCCCAGAGAACAGGGCGCTCTTTTTTTGGGTTTCTAGCCCCTTCACATTCCATTAATAGAGTTCGAGCTCTTCCATTACTCAGAGAGGGGTACAAACTCCTCTACCTCAAGAAACTCTTCTTCCGTGCCCTCTTTCATGTTGCTCTCCTCCATTAGATTAGTCCCATTCCTCTTGGTAACCTTGAGGGTTTCAAGATTAGCACCCCAAAGAACCTCAAAGATATTATCGTACAGGAAGGGGGTTTTGGACATATCTAGCGGGGCTTTTCACCACCCGCGCTTCGGATTTAAAATTCTTGTATGAAATGTTGGATACTTGTTGCCATCCTTATTCTTTCTTTCTAAATGTGGGAGACAGAACAACCTTCTAAACCATAGGGGATGACGGGTTTCTTTTGGGCAATGAGATGGCACCCGAGGGTGGCCTTATTGTTGCTAAGACAAGATTTGGCGGGTTTTTCCACATTTCCTAGGGTTAGCTTGTCAGAATTAGGTTGCCCACCTGCCTGTAACTTCTCAGTATCCTTCTATGGAGTCTCCTCTTCAGTATCCATATGTCCTATTGCATGCATGACCAGCTGATGGACCTGTGGTCATTACTGAAGCAGCTAGACACGATCTAGCAAAATGCCCAAATTTATTACACTTGAAGCACGCCCCAAAGAAGGTGCCAAAGTTTAGCAACCCCACTATGAGATTCTTGGGCTGGGGCTTTTTGAGATCCCACCATATACACATCCTATTGGCGGGATGAACTTGAGGCAACCCCACTATGAGATTCTTGGGCTGGGGCTTTTTGAGATCCCACCATATACACATCCTATTGGGAGTAGTTCCCACTGCTTTGTCAGATGGTAAAAATAGAGGGGTACCTAGGTCTACTGCTAGGTCTTTTAAATTACTTCTCAGCCACATTGGGAGGCTGACAAATTCCATCCATACTGCACACTTGGAATGCATCAAGGGATTCAAAGGATGGACCTCATGGGAGCACGCATATTGGAGATCGGTTTGAAACAACAAGCTTTTGGCTAAGACTTAGGTCGTGGCCACCTCATTCGTGAATTGCACGAAGAAGAATACTTTTTCTAGGTATTGAGCATTAGAGACACATCTTCTCTGATTCAGGACGTTGAGGATGTGGAGACAATTGATAAGCTCATCTCTAGCAGACACCCTGCCCATGAAATCGAAGACCAAGGTGGATTTAGCAAGCTCGACAAATTGTTTCTTAATCAAAGTCAAAGGAACTGCAACAGTGAGTGCATCCTCCACTTTCACACTTTGCGGGAGCGTTCTTTTTAAGGTTTGATAGGCCTTGTTCCCCTTGGCAGCATCCTGAGACCGGGTGGGTGTCCCAACTTCTTCCAACGTCCTTTTCTTCAAGGACAGTGTGCTCATAATCTCAATCAATTATTTCTTCAACCTGAGTCTTTCAACCCTTCAACTCCTCTTTATTCAGCCTCGAGAGGCTGTTCTGGCCACCCCCCATTACTTTTGAGTTACCACTTCCCCCACCTTGTTCGCCCCTGACTACTTCTGAGCCTCAATCCTTTTTTGCAGTCAAGTGAGTCAATTGAATTGAATTGAACAAGACCATACATCCCCACGCTCAAAATGAGCCATGGAGTCCAAAAAACAATACATTAGAGCATAACCATATTGACAGCATAGCCATACCATCAACGGACTGTCTGAAATCCCCATACATTGGATGATCAAGGGAGCCATCAAGTCACATAGAATACGACTAATATGGGAGCCACCCAAACTAAGACTAACCAATCCTCTACAACCGAGAACGGCCTGGGGATGCCACTAAGGATGAAGATCTGCCACATCACCCGCCTTGTCCACCAAGCCACCTTAGAACCAGACAAAATGTTGAGAATAGACCAGTTGAGACAACCCAAACAATCCATCAAAACACCTTAGCAAAGCAAAGGCAGTCCATGAGCTATAGCAAGCCAACCAAGAGCAGTAAAATGGAACTTGCGAAGCAAAGACCTTGGAACCGCAAGCCAAATGAATCATTAGTGAACGTGCCATTAAAGGGGGCCAAGCCCTTTCCATAAGCTAGAAAATAAGAGCTCCAAAAGAACATTGGATGCCCTTTGTCCTCCTTGAGAGGAGGCGTAGGGGCATCCTCTCCCGAGTTCCAAAAAGAAGAGCTCTAGCATATGAGAGCTGTCGACAAAGCCGCATCCCAGTCTGGAAACCCACCCCATGGTGGCCACTATCCGCAGGCATCGCAACACAACACTCCAACAAGGGAACCCAGACTCCTCACCCTGCCACACAGACCCCCCAATGAGCCCCCCAACTCTGGAGGCCTCGTAGGCTACAAGATGACAGAGAGCCCTCGCTCCAGTCCCTATCCTGCTGGTTTTCATTTAAGTGCCAACATCTATACTATATAAGATGAAGCTTAAAATTTGAGTGAAGAAAAGGGCTTACACGTGTCACACATTGGTTGAGTTTAAAGAAACCCTTACAGAACTAATCGAAAATGCAAAAATGAATGGCAAGATGATTTAAAATGTGAAAGTGAAGGGTAACATTGCATGAAATGAAATGAAAAGACTTTTGGCAATGGAACGTCCAAAGACTCTCTACTTTACATAAAGTAATTGTACCAATTTAACTGCACACAACGGAAAAGGAAAAAAAAAAAGGCAACTTTGCTAGAGATTTCTTTTTTCTTGGAATACTCACCAATTGGTGGTGTGTGCTAGAGATTTTTTTATTTAATGAAAATTTGATTTTTGAAAATATATTTGGTTTTGTCTTTTCAGGGAACTTTTTTTAAGACCAATATTGATATTTTTGAAAATTTATGCAAGTTTATAAATATATGTATTTTAATCAAAAAGGTCATCACTCCTTTAAGATTCAAGTGAGTTATAAGTTATAAATAAGGTTACTAATTATTCTATTTTTTAAAGAACTTTAATATATATTTAGAATAAGTTCTGATCAAAAGGCCACTACCCCTTCTGATCCAAGTGTTTTAACCCTATTTCTCTCCCATAGGTCTCTGTGTTAATCTGCTTATGTAGCTTTCTTTTGTTAAAGTCACTTCCTAAAAAGTATATGTCATAATAATCAATATCTAATTCTCCTAAATGATTTTCTCATATTAAACTGATCATTTAATGTGGAGAAGTGCCAAGGGAGAAAAAGCTAGAATATTGGTTAAGTTAGCAGACCGGCCACAGTAGGGATCCAAAGGAGGGAAAATAGGGATCCAAAGGGGGGGCCATCTGCAAAAGAGCCATATGAAACAATGGGCCAAAAAGACCCTAAGGTTCAGCCCATTAAGACTTCCAAAATGCTAAGGTTCCAAAATTCAAAGGTTGTGTCCAAAGGTCAACCCTAGGGAAAATTGGATGCTTAGTGTGTGCCCTAAAAGTCTTTGCATATCCCTACATGGGAGGGGGCGAGCCCCAAAGCTAGGGGATGAGAGAGAAAGCCACACACACACACACAGGCTCCCTTTACACAAAGGGAATGAGGGACATATGTCAGCTCCCTAGGCCAGATGCCCACAAGGTGTGCCCAATTCCTATTGGAAGACCCTTGAAGTGGACCAATGAGAATTAAGCTAGAGTAAATCTAGTTTAATTAATTTAAAAACATTTAATAAAAGAAACCAATAAGAATTAAGTGTCCTAGAAGACTATTGGGCAGTCTCCCAAGGGGTCCAATGAGCATTCAGGAGCCCCATGGCTTGCCTGATTCCTATTGGCCAGGAGGCAAAGGGGTCCAATGAGAGTTTAGTTTAATTATTTAATTATCTAAAGCTCTCACAAAAGGGGAAAGGGGGACACATGTCAGAAGGCTATCACTTATGCTGCTTAATCCCTATTGGCTTGACCTGGGGAGGTCCAATGAGGCAAAAGCCAGACTAACTTAGCAGCTAGGGCTCGCCCAAGAGAGAGAGGGGGCTGATTTTTGCTTGGCATTGACACACACACTCTCACACTTGACCATGTGTGAAGGGAAAATACTCTATCTCCTCCCAAGCTTTAATGGAGAGCTCATCACCTACTCCAAGCTTGTGAGATAGAAGCCTACATCAACACTCTCTTGGCATGTGGATGCAAATCCAACCAAGAGCCAAGCTTCAATGCATGCTCATCTTCTCTACCAAGCTAATTACTAAGCTAAGCTATGCTAATATGAGTGATTATGTGAGGAGATGTACTTCTTTCTCGTAAGATACTTCTTTTTCCTCTCAATCTACTCTCATACCCTGCTAGCTCTCACCATCTTCGAAGGTGTGTGAGGTCTTGGGTCTGAGAACGGGGATAATTCAAGTTGTGTTTGATTAAGTGTTTTGCTTGGTGTATGAAGCTTCCATCTTCATTGCACTAGCTAGTCTTGAAGGAACACAAAGAATTGTATTGTACAATGTCTCTCTTGATGGGAGAAACCATAATACAAAGCCTTTTGGAGGGGGGACCGGCTCCATGCAAATCCGGTCCTCAACTGTTGTCAATAGCTTAATTGCTCCCTCTTTTGAAAGTATTGTCGATGCTATCTAACTAGGTGTTATGCTTTTTGTTGCTCTCTCCACCCAAGCACTCTTGTAATTCTCATTAGGAATCAACTCTAATGAAATGCCCACTATGTTCATGCTAAATTCCGCTACACAAAAGATTTTAGGCCATTAAATGTTACATTGGTATCAGAGCTCAAGGTTTCTCTTTTCTTGCTCAAGAAGGGAGGTCCTCAAGCTAGCTACAAATGGTTGGTATTATTAATTGCCTGTGAGTAAGTAGAATAGGGATTTTTCAGCCTTTCAGTGCGCCTGCCTTTGTGCAGTTAACGGGGCATCACCGTCGAGAGCTATGGTCTTAATAGTGGAGTCCTACGGGGCTTGCCTACGGCTTAACCACTATTGAGCTATTAGAAGCTTGACAGGAGCCGGTGCTGTTTTGGTGTCGAAAGACCCTCTCTTCTATTCCTTGCAATTAATGGTATTCGAGCCGCGGGTACAGTAGCTTGAGTGCTTTTTCTAAAGGGGTAAAGAGGAGTAGCAACTAGGGCTTGAAGTGCCAAAGTACACCTAAAAAGTTTACACCTAAAAGTTGTTAGAATGGCTGACAATATTAAAGAGAGTGAAATTAATGTTGATAACTTTGATTTTGCTCATGAGCAAGCTACTAATGATGCTTCAATGCTTGTTAATTATCTTGTTTCTAGGCTTCAACAAGCCATGGGCAATCCATCTCTCCAAAGTGAAGTGCAACGGCAGCTCCGTGCTCACGGGATTCTCCAAGCTCATCACCATGACGAGAGAACACCTAGGAAGCCTCCTTGTGAGACTACCAAAAGAGGTCTCTCTCCGATTCGAGAAGAAGAAGAGAATCCATATGAAGGGCTCAAGAACTTACTTCTTGATGATGCATCTCCTTCCCAAAGGAGAACTCAAGAGCCTCCACCAAAGGAACGAGAAAGAAGCGAGTCTCCCGCCACCTCGGCGAAGATGGCTCCACGAAGACGGCGGGCTAAACGCTCTCCATCACCACCAAAGCGGAGAAGACCCTCATACTCTTCTCCACGCCATAATTCAAAGAGGGATGATAAAAAGCAAGAGAAGAAAAAGGCGAGAAAGAGGACACCCTCTTCTCCATCTTCTTCATCCTCTTCCTCTTATGAAAGCTATGGTGAAGACGACAAAGATCAAGACAAGAAAAAGGCGAGAAAGAGGTCACCCTCTTCTCCACCTTCTTCAAATTCTTCATCTTCTGAAGAAAGTGATGGTGCAACTTTTGAACCATCAAAAAGAAGAGGCCATAGGAAATCCTATGCCGCATAGAAGAGGTCGTCCAAGCTGAAGAAATTCAAAGAGGGAGGGAAGAGCATCTCTTTCCTTACCTATGATGGCACTTTCGGTGCTACAGACAAAGTTTTGGCCTTTATCCAGCAATTCGATGCGGCGTTTGGAGATGAGGGCTTCACGGAGTCCTCTAAGCTACACCATGTAGCTATGCACTTTCAAAAGTCCGCCAGACAATGGTGGTCTAGCCTACGAGCCAACGGTGAAGCTCCACGAACATGGAAGGCTTTAAGAGCTTCCATTATGAAGCAATTTTTGGCCACCGATGCCAAAGACAAAGTACTCACCGAATGGCGAAACTTAAAGCTCTCTCCCAATGAATCCATCCACAAATATGTAGACAAGTTTTGGGACCTACAACTCAAAGCCAGTGTCTTCAAAAAGTTGGATTTTGGAGAGCAAAAGCAACAATTTTGTGCGGGCTTAACCGAAGAAATGGCGGAGTATGTCAACTCCCAAAGGCCACGTACCATATCGGCGGTAATACACCATACTATGGTGGCCTCGCGAATCAATTTCCAAACGGGGGGTAAAAGAAATAATAAGCCCTCGGAAAACAAGGGTTCCAATGAGCCTAAGGGGAAGGACAATGTCCAAAAGTCTCCTAAGGGCAATTCCAATAAAGCTAAAGAGAAGGGAGTTTACAAAGGAAAGAATAAACTCTCTCCTGAAGAGCTTGAGCGTTATCGTAAAGATAACCGGTGTTTCAAGTGCGGCGAACAAGGGCATGCGTACCGCGCTTGTCCCCAAAAGAACAACCGCCAAGATCCTCCTAGAGCTTCTTTGGTTGAAATCCAAGAGGAGGAGATTCACCAAACTCACCACAAAGGATCTCCTCTATGCCATGCTTGGGGAAAGGTAAGAGAACATGATGCTTTTATTCTCTTTGACCCTGGTTCTACTCACAATTTCATATCTATGGAGTTAGCCACCAAGCTAGGCATACAATCCTACGAGATGGGAGATATCCTACCCGCAGACAGTGCCTTCAAGGGGCAAGAAGCTTCAGTCACTCCCTTAATCGGGAAATTGAGGCTTCATGTCCAAGGCTATGTGGACAAAGAGGATTTCTTTATCTCTCCTCTCAAGCATGAGGATGTAATCCTAGGGGCACCATGGTTTGACCGTCTGGCTGCCCATGTTAAATTTCTTGAAAGGAGAATCTCCTTTAAGTTCAGGGAAAAGGACATGTATATAGATGCTAGGGAGATGGGTAACACCATCCCCATTGTACATACACCAGCTTTCAACAAGTCAATAAAGAGCTCTATTTCCGTGTACATGATTTTTGTTAAAGATTCTCAAAATGAACCTAATGCTTTAGCAAAAGAAAATAAAAGCAACCAAAAGGAATTAGAGTTATCCAATTTTCTCAAGGGGTTTCAAGATGTCTTTATTGACGACATTCCTTCTGAGCTACCTCCTAAACGAGGTAATGACGACCATGCAATTGAACTTCTTCCAGGAAGTTCACCGCCTAACAAACCTCCTTATAGAGTTTCTCAAGCTCAACAAGAGGAGATTATGCGGCAAGTGCATGAGTTAATTGAGAAGGGCATGGTTAGGCCTAGCTCATCTCCATTTTGCTCACCTGTGCTATTAGTGCAAAAGAAAGACGGCACATATCGTATGTGTGTCGACTATAGAGCACTAAATAGGATCACTATCAAGAATAGGTTTCCCGTTCCACGGGTAGAAGACCTATTTGATAAGCTACAAGGATCGACCTACTTCAGTAGGATTGACCTAAAAAGTGGCTATCATCAAATAAGGATAGTTGATCAAGACATTGTAAAGACCGCATTTCGTACTACATTTGGTCTTTACGAATACATTGTCATGCCTTTTGGCTTGACTAATGCACCAGCCACATTTAACCGCTTGATGGAGAAGCTGTTCAGACCTCATCGAACCTTCACTGGAGTGTTCTTTGATGATATTATCATCTACTCTAATTCATTAGAGGAACATAAGCAACACCTCCAGGTAATATTTCAAGTTTTAAGAGAGAATAAACTTTATGTTAATCGAAAGAAAAGTGAATTTTTCTTGCAAGAGATTCAATATTTAGGTCACATTATCTCTCAAGATGGAATCCAAATGGATCCATCCAAGTTAGAGGTAATAAAAGGATGGCCTAAACCAAGGAATCTTCATGAACTAAGAAGCTTTATAGGTATGTGTGCATACTATAGACGCTTCATAGAAAAGTTCTCACAAATTGCGGGACCATTACATGACCTAACAAAGAAAAATGTTAGGTATACGTGGTCTGCTAAGGAGAACAATGCTTTCGAAAAGCTTAAAGAAAAGCTTATCTCTCAACCTGTGCTTACACTACCGGATCTCTCAAAACCATTTGAGGTCCAATGTGATGCTTGTGGTGATTGCCTTGGGGCTGTTTTGCTCCAAGAAGGGCACGCCATAGGCTATGAGAGTCGAAGGCTCGACCCTGTTGAGCAAGCTCTAGGCATATACGAAAAAGAACTCCTTGCAGTTCTACATGCCTTAGACTCATGGAAGCACTATTTATTGGGGACTCCTTTCATTCTGCGAACGGATCACCAAAGTCTTAAGTACTTCATGACGCAGACCAAGCTCTCCGACAAACAAATGAGGTGGGCAAATTTCCTTTCGCAATTTCATTTTCATATTGCTCACATTGCTGGCAAGCATAATCAAGTAGCCGATGCACTCTCAAGACGACCGAGAGTGAATGCGGTTTCCATAGCAACTCACAATGATCTATCTTTAATGATAGATGAGTATGCTATTGATCCCGATTTTAGAGATGTGATTTCAGCCCTTGCATTAGGGAAGAAAGAAGAACCATTTACTTTACAAGATGGTTATCTTCTCTATGGCAATAGACTATGCGTTACTAACTCACTACGTGAGAAAGTAATGTATGAATCTCATGCTCCCCCATATGCGGGGCATAGAGGGATTCAGTCTACCCTAAAGGGAATTGAAACATATTTCTATTGGCCTACCATGAAAGTGAACATACATGAGTATGTTTCCAAATGTGTGGTATGTCAAAAGACAAAATTTGATAGAGGGAAGCAACTTGGATTGCTTCAACCCTTGCCAATCCCTAATTCACCGTGGGAGAGCATATCCATGGATTTTATCTTTGGATTGCCTAAGTCTATCCATGGGAATACGGGAATATGGACGATAGTAGACAGGTTCAGTAAACAAGCTCATTTTATACCTGTCAAAAAGACTATCAAAGCCCATCAAATGGCAACCTCTTCATTTCACAAATTTTCAAGTACCATGGCTTGCCAATGTCCATAGTGTCGGATAGAGATCCTAGAATGACCAGTAATTTCTGGAAGGGTCTCTTTGAGAATTTAGGAACAAGGCTAAACTTCTCTTCGGCCTATCATCCACAAACTGATGGCCAAAGTGAAATAGCTAACCTAACTATTCTCGATCTACTAAAAGCCTATGTAACGGAAGTAGATCAAAGATCCCAATGGGAGAAGTACTTACCCTTAGTAGAGTATGCTTACAATAACACTGTACATACTTCTACAGGAAAAGCACCTTTCGAGGTAATTGAGGGAAGATCAAAAAGTCCCTTGCTACTTAAGGTACATGGGAAGATCTTCGCTGCAGATGAGTATAGCCGAGACCTACAAGAATCTTTCCAAAAGATTAAGGATGCTATCTCTATCTCACAGCAAAGGCAAAAGGCTGCTGCTGACAAGCACAGAAGATCCCAAGCCTTTAAAGAAAACGATTGGGTCTTGTTAAAGTTTCCCAAGGCTCGATTAAGGCACACGACGGGCAAGAATCCTACGGGCCACCAAAAGTACTATGCTAAACTAGCAAAAAGGTACTATGGTCCCTTCCAGATTCTTAGGCCAATCAATGAGATGGCCTATCAACTTAAGTTGCCCAATCATTGGCTCATACACAATGCTTTTCATGTGAGCCTCTTAAAGCCTTACAAAGGAGAGCCACCTCAAGAACCAATTATTGAAGACCCACCGGAGATCGAGGACCACGAGGAGGTGCTGCAGCCCGAGTCCATTCTCCGACATGAAGACAAGGTATTAAGAGGCGGTAAGACTATCAGACGATATCTTATTAAGTTTAAGAATTATCCTTTTGAAGATGCTAGATGGATGCAAGGCATACAATTAAAGGATAACCTAAACCTTGTCAATGCTTACAATGCTTCCCAAGAGTAAGCAAATGTACAAAATGTTAAAAATGAACAAAAATTTTTGTCTTATAAGACTCTCTTTTTCTTTATTTGTGCACAAAAATGAAGTAGTATGCATGCTTAGATCAAGTTTGCGGAGACGACGTCTCCCGAACACCAAGTAGAGCTTGTCACTCTACTATGGAAGACTGATAGGACTAATGTGCAGACATGCTTGCGGCAGCCTCAGGCTCTCAAGCGCCAAATGGACTAGTCATCCATTATGGAATGATGTCGTAGGGTAACATAGGGATCCTCTACCCGCTAAGAAAAGGACTCATGCATATGCTTTATCTTCTCTACACCATAGTCGAGGACGACTATGATTTCAAGAGAGAGGTAATGTCATAATAATCAATATCTAATTCTCCTAAATGATTTTCTCATATTAAACTGATCATTTAATGTGGGGAAGTGCCAAGGGAGAAAAAGCTAGAATATTGGTTAAGTTAGCAGACCGGCCACAGTAGGGATCCAAAGGAGGGAAAATAGGGATCCAAAGGGGGGGCCATCTGTAAAAGAGCCATATGAAACAATGGGCCAAAAAGACCCTAAGGTTCAGCCCATTAAGACTTCCAAAATGCTAAGGTTCCAAAATTCAAAGGTTGTGTCCAAAGGTCAACCCTAGGGAAAATTGGATGCTTAGTGTGTGCCCTAAAAGTCTTTGCATATCCCTACATGGGAGGGGGCGAGCCCCAAAGCTAGGGGATGAGAGAGAAAGCCACACACACACACACAGGCTCCCTTTACACAAAGGGAATGAGGGACACATGTCAGCTCCCTAGGCCAGATGCCCACAAGGTGTGTCCAATTCCTATTGGAAGACCCTTGAAGTGGACCAATGAGAATTAAGCTAGAGTAAATCTAGTTTAATTAATTTAAAAACATTTAATAAAAGAAACCAATAAGAATTAAGTGTCCTAGAAGACTATTGGGCAGTCTCCCAAGGGGTCCAATGAGCATTCAGGAGCCCCATGGCTTGCCTGATTCCTATTGGCCAGGAGGCAAAGGGGTCCAATGAGAGTTTAGTTTAATTATTTAATTATCTAAAGCTCTCACAAAAGGGGAAAGGGGGACACATGTCAGAAGGCTATCACTTATGCTGCTTAATCCCTATTGGCTTGACCTGGGGAGGTCCAATGAGGCAAAAGCCAGACTAACTTAGCAGCTAGGGCTCGCCCAAGAGAGAGAGGGGGCTGATTTTTGCTTGGCATTGACACACACACTCTCACACTTGACCATGTGTGAAGGGAAAATACTCTATCTCCTCCCAAGCTTTAATGGAGAGCTCATCACCTACTCCAAGCTTGTGAGATAGAAGCCTACATCAACACTCTCTTGGCATGTGGATGCAAATCCAACCAAGAGCCAAGCTTCAATGCATGCTCATCTTCTCTACCAAGTCCATTCCAAGAAAAAATTTCCCTGGAAAACCAAGAGCGCGCCCTAGGAGAGTTAAGACCAAATCACGATGGATTCCAAAACGACTATTAGAAGCCCAATGCTACTATGATGGAAATGAGAAAATTTGGGTACCTAAACGTAAAATGTGTACTTCCCTATCGACAACAAACCCATATGAGTCAAACAGTGTAACGCTAAAGACAATGGCAGACCGTGGGAAGGGAAAGATCACAGAATGCTACACACCTAGTCCAGAGCTAGTTTGGGCTCCAAGGCAAAACCAATTTATTCCACCTAGCTCAAGAAGGGGGGAGTTCCATGAAGCTTCTAGCTCCTCATGTAATACATCCATAGAGGTAAAAGCTTCTACACAGCCTCCACCTACAATAGTGGACCTCCATGAAGCTACAAAGGAATCCACACCTTCCAGTGTTCAAGAATCACCTGATGAACCACTTCAAGTTCGATCCTGGGAGAGTACCTTACCACCCTTGCAACTCGACGAGGCACCTAAGGTAATAGAAAACTACTGGCAAAAATATTCACCTATAACAACTTGGAACAACTGGTTTCAAAGGGTGATGACGTCATTTCAAACGATATGATCTACCCAAGGAAGGGGGGAGTGTTTGTGGACATCCCTTATTCACTTGCTTCCCTCTCAACCTTTCTCCCTGACCTCTTAATCTCCAATCTTAGGGAATGTATATATAAAGCCTTATACTCACAAAAACAAGATAAAAAAGTAAAAGAGCAAGAGCCATAACACAAAATCATAAAAACAAATTATGCACAAGAACACGACCCTTGTAATATTTGCACTCTAACCATCATCTATTTGCGTGTACAGATATGGCTAGTACGCTAGAGTCATCCACTCCTGCCTTGGGTGAGAGGTACCCTCGTTACTTTTCACAAATATTTCACATGGTCTTTCCAGTGCTTGCATGTGAATGGGATTTGATAGGTACGCTAGCATGTGAGAGGAATTTTGAGGAGTTAGAATGTCTGATACGTCTCTTGACCATGTCTGATCCATACTTAGTAGAGAGCGTTTCTCCCATTGCACAAGCCTACCCTTTTGACCAAGATGACTATAGGCATCTAGTGACCTTCTTAGTAAACATGGGCACCTATGATGAAGAAGAAAATTTACAGGACTACACGGATGGCACATATGGTCTCATGGATGATGACTTTGTTTATCTTGACGACGAGGATAGGGATTTAGTCTTAGGGTTTCCCCCCAACCTCTACAATACCCTATTCCTTTGACTCTCTAGGGGGAGTGCAAATAATTAGGTTAGGGTTCCTTATGTTTTTTGTTGTGTTCAATAAGTGTTGGTACCTTTTCCCACTAATGTGTCTCCTGGAGGTATTCCTTTTGTTTCCTAGTGTGTACAGGAGCGTGTTGCTATTGATAGGATTTGGACCTTCATGGAACCTTTCTCTCGTTCACACTTCAGATCAAGCGCGACCATCAACACAAACAGGTGTTTTTTGTCCATTAGCATTGCCCCTATCTATTTTGCATCCATGTTTGTCTGCTTTAATTGTGATTGGTAGACTAATATTCACCGCATTTTCTTAGTATCAAACATTTAATTCAATGTAATTTTTTGTCATAATCACTTGTCTAGGTTTAAAAATCAAGCAGTCCGACTAAGCTAGTTTGACCAAGCTAGGTGTTAGAAATCTTCTCTTAATACCATGGGGAATGCCTTCCTAATAAGCAATGGTTACTTAGGTTCTTAATCCGATTTAGGCAGCATTGTGTGAAATGTACTAGGGCTTTCTAGTGGGCTTGACCCTATTGACCTTTAGCTTAAGTATTATAAAGGGAGTTTACTAGTGTGATGAGCCTGGGGAGGTGTATCAGAGTTATATTACCCCCCAAAGCTACAAAATTAAAATGATGAAAACAAACAACACAAAAAATATCAAAGTGCCACAATGTAAAATTTTAAGCTGGAAGAGAAATCCCTGCTTAAATTGGTACTCCACTCACATGTATCGCCTATGGTACTAGAGCCCTAGAGGTTCCCAGTGTGGGCGCTTTTCCTTGAAAAGCAAAAAACCCATGGCATACAAAATAAGCACACACATCAAAATTGAATCACTGTGAAAAGACTTAGGGGGGTCAAAGCAAAGGTAATCAGTCAGGCAATGATTTCATGAGAAATTCCTTTTATCGTAGCTTAACTACAAGGTCCTCTAGGTATAGCCTCTAGTCAGCCCTCGAACATGAAATACTTGGCTCTTGCGATTAAACAACTTAATTAACCAGAGAAAATTAAGAAGCTTACCCATGGTACTAATAGTCGATCTCTAGTGCCTTTCGACCGTTAAATTAGCGACCCCAGACTTGTTTAATTTTTTACCTTTACATCTGTTTATGCATTTGATTACATTGCAATTTAATGCTTATTGCTGACAAATTGTTTAAAATTCTGTTACCAATCAATTGTATGCCTAAAATTGCATATGCTTTTTAATCGCTTATGAGAATGCAATTACTGTGCAATGTTGTTTGATTTTGCAGTGACTGAAGAAGGCTAAGGACATTCATCTCAAATGCTCTTCCACCTCAACCAACAAGCTTCAACTCAATAGCTTCCGAGGACGGAATCTACATCAGGAAGGGGGGCATGTTAACCCTCACGGCTCACGGACACCCTATCACCTACGAGACGGACGTTGTAACCTATGGTGGACATTGTATTATTTATTTGGTAGAGTCAGGTACCGGGCTTGTCGGTCCAATAGGAAAAGGGTAAGAGTGATCGCCGATGAGAGGCACACTCTAACTGGGACATTCAAGGGATTAGTTGGCTAAGCATGGGCGCCCAAGTGTGAATGGGGTGAGCTCATATAAAAGCCAACTAAACCTAAAATTCACTCATTCTCTCATTTGTGCAATAGAAGAGTGCTCTTGCTCCATCTCCATCTCCATCTTCTTCTTCTTCACCTCCTTGTGTGTGTGTGTGTGTGTGTGTGTGTGTGTGTGTGTGTGTGTGTGTGTGTGTGTGAGAGAGAGAGAGAGAGAGAGTGCGATCGAGCATTGCGGCGGCACGACGGCGGTGAAGCGGTTGAGCACGACGTAGTGGCGTCTCCTTCTTCTTCGCGGCAAGGAATCCTCCACGGCAGGAGCATAGAGCGGTGAGTGACACACCATTGCCCTCTTTTGAGCTTACTAGTTAAGCTAGTTGTGTGCTTGGAGCCGTCTGTGGCTCGCACACAGTGTTAGGCAAGTCCCTTGCTTCGAAAGTGCGGCAAGGAGCGCACAACACCCAAATAACTGATGACCTGATCTTGGAAGGGTGTAGATTCCAAAGTCAAGCCATCGTGGTGTGCATCGTGGTGTGCACCCAAATAACTAGATTTTCCTACCTAAACTAGGTTTGGACTCTAGAAACCTTCGGGTTTTTGAGGCCAAACTCGTTGTGGCCCGTTTTGATGATATCGTACGCATGAGCACTGAGCTTATCCTTGGTTTTGGAGCAAGAAGAGGGTTAGCAGACAAGGATGAAGAATGGACTCATGCATTGAGTTTCTTGGAACACTTGAGATCACTGGTTTTGTTTCCTCTATGTTTGTGTACAAGCCTTTGTTCGAACCTTAGCCCCCCCAAGGCACATGTAGTGCTTGAGGGTAAGTATATTCTTTTTGAGTCAATATAATTTCTCTCCACTCACAATTGTGAGTATGGAAAAAAAAGATGATTTTTTTTTTGGGAGGTAAAGTTACTTCTGTAAAGTTTTTTTTTTTTGTAAAAAAATTGTGTTACTTCTGTAAAGTTTTTTTTTTACAAGCCAAAATGGATTGTAATGGATCTTAAGAAAATACAAACATACTTTCTGTTTCTTTGCACAAACTAATTCAAACTCAATTAATATGAGATCCAGGCATAAAGTAATGTCTTTAGTAATATTTGTATAGATACCATTCGAGGCGTCCGAAATTTGTGTTTGTGGTGTTTATAAGTAGGGAATAACACAAGTAAATTGACTGTTTCAAGAGAATACCATAAACTACTATAGTGATTTGAGATAATAGTAGTGGCCTCGTTAGGGGATATGTTAAGTAGGGTAAACTCATCCCCTGTTAGCTGTAAGTGAGCAGCCTTTCACGGAAGGTTTTTTCATATAAGAGTGGGGAAATTGGCGCCTTTATCAAGACCAACAATAAACCACTTTTGTGCGAGTGTTTGAATTTTTAGGCTAACATTAGGTGTGATCCAAGTGCTATCGGGTAGATAACCAGTTATGTGGTACAAGAGCAACTTTTTGAAAAAAACATTGTTTAACCAGTTTTGTTAAGTCCAATAGGATTGTCTTCTCCAGTTGGAGAGTCTTGACTAGTTCAGTCAGATAGCTAAGTAAAGTTGAAAGGGCAAGGTATGAGTTTTTTGGAAAAATTGAAATGTGATTTAGACCCTTGCCAATGATCTTGAACTGTAGGATCATTAATAAGATTAAGATCACAAGTGCAAACATGCTTATTCAAATTACCAAAGTCCTTACAACAAGCATCATAATTTTCACGAAAACATTTGGGAGTATTATTGTACCGTAAAAAGTTATTGTTGTTTGTTGATATGTCCAACCTATCATGACATTTTTTAACAGGTTATGGTTACCAAAAAGTATTTCAAAACATTCACTAAAGATAGACTTAGGTGAAAACCAATCGAGGAGTTCATTATGGTATAAACAATGTACATAGATAAGATTTTCTGTCAATGATTTGTTGGAAATACGCTTCCTCCCGCAGAGGCCAAAAATTACCTGCATAGAAAATAACTTACATGTCAAGGAGGTGTCAGATGGGGGGTTTCTTCCTCTACCTCTAGTGAATCTACAAGACTTTCCTCTATAAAAGCTAAAAGAGAAGCCATGTGTTAAGAAGGATATAAAAGAGCTATTGGGGGTGGTTTGTGCGTTGGGTCTTTTGAGAGATGGGGAGTCATCATCCTCAATGCATGGTTTGAGTAATTCAGTAGCAATTTTAACACCCTTGTAGTTGGCATAGGTGGTGAGATATGTACCGAGTTCATCTGATTTGAGTTCTTTAAGAACATCAAGCATCAAGTCTTGAAAAGTATTGAAAGCAATTTGAGCAACTACCAGGGATTTATGTTGTCCACCCAGCCATGAGAAAATAAGAGATAAATGGAAGTCAACGGGTTTCTCCAAAAAGAGATGCTCCAAATGATTGAGAATGTACCAAATAGCATGGTCAAACCACATAATGTTGGAATCACAGGAGGCTTTTGGGTTGATGAATTTGCAAACATTTCAAGTAAGGTCAAAAGACATTCTAGATTTATTCTGTGTAGAAGTAAGGATTGCTCTTGGGAAACTCCATATTTCCTTTCGTGCGAATGTATAGGCCAGCATTAGAAGCACATTTAGAGTGATCAATGAAATTTAGGTTAAAAGAAAAGGGGCCTTAATGAGCTTCCCTTTGTCTAGAAATGGTCTGCTTTTTAGAACTTTGAGTCTGCAATCCTCAATTGTAGATCCAGGTAGGTTGGCAAGATAGACCCAAGTTTCACTGAGTACGGGTACTAAAAAGGCTTTGTTGGGAAGAATCCATAGATGATGGTCTACTCCAAAAGATTCTACTTCAATTTGTCTGACAAGGGAAAACTTTAGAGACTTTAGGTACCATCTCTAAAAGGGTAGAGTCACTAAGGGTGCATTATTTTGGAGTTCTTTAATAGCTTCCAGAGTAGCACTGTCTCTTTAAAAGAGGCCACCAATTTGTGGTACAATAGGGAAACTAACGAATGCAGGATTAAGGCCACAAAAATTAGCAAGTTCAACACCAAAAGAAGAAAACTGAGCAAGTTCTTGATTTTATTGTAAGGCTAATAAATGTAGTTGGGAGATATATTGAGAGATCATAGCTACCTCATCAACAATATCTTTGTCCAAAGTAGCCAAAATATTGACCCAGTCATTGAAGGAGAGCATATGTAGGATATATGATTTTTTGTCAGCTGCAAGGGCAGAATCATAGATAGGTTGTGATGCATCCAAGTTGCTTATACATCGAAGGACAAGTAAGGTAGCCAAAGAAAGAGGTTCTGAAGCTAACTCAAGACCTTGGGAGAGGGATAAGGCCTGTAACAAAAGTTTGAAGAATTGGAACGAGTTTATCTGGATAAGAGATCACGTCGCCTTTTGCATGTCTAGCAGGGAAAGTTCTTGTTCTAGGGGAATGGGCTGTTTTAGGGGGATGATCCTTAAGGTATTGTGTGATTTGTTCCATTATCCTTGCGTGTTTCAGTGGGTCATGGATGACTCTCATGCGACCAGTCAATTATCCTTACTGTGTACCTGAAAAAGTATTTAGAATCAAGGTAAGTAAAGATGGATTAATCCGCAATCCTAAAATTGGCAAAGTCTAAAGACCATGCTAGCCATGAGCAGGAATCCAAAACTATAGCCTAAGATGGACTACCTAACACAATATTTTTCCAGCCCAAGGGAAGTAACAACAAAACTAATCGGTTTTAGCAGAGATATTAGTCATCCCACCCTCTATTTTTTTTATTATAAAAGAGAGTAATATATCAACAAAGTAAGGTCGGCTTGATCTTGCACTTGTATAACCAAGCCACAAGAAGGAGCTACATATTTCTCAATCACTCTCATGGCCTCGAAAAACCAAACCAAAGTGCCCGTTCGTTTAATCATTAAAAAATGGCAGACCAAAGCAATATACAGTTTATTAAAACCAGGACGTAGTTTATTTACAACGGACCCAACCTCAAAAACACATAGTCTAGGCGATAGAAATCACATCCCAAGAGGAGAATGAACTAAGTCAATTAACAACTAGTAGGACTTTCTTTTTTTTTAAACACAGTAAATGCTAATTGAAACAGTAAACCAGTAAGCCAATAAACCAGAGAACATGGCGTATATTGCAGGAAAAAAACCAAGCATGGCTAGGCACAAACGTGAGAAGTTGTGCCATGCTTGACCACCTCCATGGATACAAGTATTCACACACTTTAATCCCACAGTAACGAAATGCCCTCAATCCTCTCTTTCACATACACACACTACGCAATCAAGGCTAAGTGAGGCGCAAAAGCTTCCCTCACCTTTAAATAGGGGAGTCACCATTGGTAGTCACACAAAGACCACCACCAAATATGCTGATGAGATCTGCACAACGCCCAAGAGGGCACGCCAAGGTGAGCACTTGCAAAGCTCATAAGCAGGTGTATAGTGATCGTGGAAGGGTGTTGGTGAGAGAGAGTGCGTGACAACGTGAGGGAAACAGAGAATGTCGTAGAGCATCAAAGGTAGGAAAAGGTTAATTGTCATCACGTTTGGGAGAAGCATCTTTATAAAAGGCCACGTTTAATTATGTACCCGGGTATGAACACCCCTTGAAAAAAACCTAGGGTTGTTCCCCTTCTCATACTCTCTAGGAGTTCATTAGGGTTGGGTTCTGTACAAGGGTAATCTTGAAGGCACTATCAAATCAAAGTAGGTAAAAAAGTGTTTTGTAGGTTTAAGTATGGGTTTCCTAGTTAATCTTGGCTAGGGTTAGGTTATCTCCTTTTGGGATCGTAAATAGGCCATTATCAACATGTGCGTGTGTGTAAGAGAGAGAGAGAGAGAGAGAGAGAGAGAGAGAGAGAGAGAGAGAGAGGCATTGATCACTGAAAGGGAGAGACAGAGAGATCAAAGAGGTTGATTTTCAACAACTGCTCCCATCCAAGTATCTTCACTTTTTGGTAAAATATGATAAAAAAGGTTTTCCTTGCAATGAAGAAGTGGATTGACTCCACACACACGTAGATAGGTAGATCAATGGAGAGAGAGAAGAGAAATACAAGTTCTACCTTTAGAAAATCTCGGCCTTTAGACCTTGTCGTTAGAAGGGAATTTCGATCACCATTCTACTACATCTGGGCAATAAAACGAATTTTTGACTCTCTCTCTCTCTCTCTCTCTCTCTCTCTCTCTCTCTCTCTCTCTCTCTCTCTCTCAATGAAAAGAGACTGATTTGTATTACTCAAAAACAACTCTAAGAATGCCCAAATGTTGATGATTCCAATGACATTGAAGCAACAAACTGGAACTGTGAGAAATGAGTACGATTAGCTAATTTGAAAGTTTTTACACTACAATTGAAGGTTTTTACACTTGTTTTTACACTTTAATTTTGAAAGTTTTCTCACCTTCAAGTTTAAAATTTAGAGGTATATCTCAAAATTTGTAGGTGGGATTAAACTAAACCTAGGTTGTTCCTAAGCATTGGAGGAGAGTGTTACAAAGTTTAGCCTTCTTCTAATTAGCCAAGCAACTCGCTGGTCACATACTAGTGTATCTTTGTTCTTGTCCGTCTCTTGTGTGAACCACACTTGACTAAACAAGTGAAAGGGTCATGACGGCTTTCAAAAAAAATAAGAAAGTGATAAAATTGTTAGGTTGAATTAAACTGGTATCATTGTTTGGGAAAGGATTGCCTCAGCTTAGTCTTGAGCCGATTGAAAATCGAGACTAGCTAGCTGCAAACCATGGTAAATGGAAGAAAAATCGATAAAATATGTGAGAAAGTGTCCAAATTTTTTGCAAATCTCAAAATTTTTGCTAGTGTTTCCGGTTTTCTTCTTTGTGAGAAGGAAACTCGATTAGCAGCTGCTTAATAAAAGAGACTTTCTCGAACGTTAACACTGACTGGAATCAAGCTATGAAATGCAAGAAATATAAAGCCATGTGAAGAAGTGAAATGAAAGGTGAAATAAAAAGAACTAATTAATATATGTGTGTGTGTATAGAATTTATTAGAGTTATGCAAGGTGAAGCTTCACTTTAGCATTCTAAAAGAATAGAATGCAAAAAAAAACATGTCTTCATGTATGTGTGTGTGTAGAATTTCTATACTCTTTATAATGCAGCTTAAAATTTTCAAAGAAGGAGAGTACGTCCACGTGTCCTCCATGGTTCATTTCAAAAAACACCTTACAAAATATCTAATCTAAAATGCAAAAGTAAAGGGTAAAATTGTAAAAAATGAGAGCCTTTGCAGAATGTAAAAGCTGACAAGCTTTTTCAAATGTAAAATCAAAAGACTTTCTATGCTACATGAAATAAATGTTGAAGTTTGATTGCACAAAACAAAAAGTGAATAACTTTAGTGGAGGTTTTGTTACTTAATGCGAATTTACTTTTTGAAGATATAACAAAAAAATAATTTTAGTGATTTTTGCTTTTGTTTAATGGAAATATAATTTTTGAAGATATATTTGTCTTTATCTTTTCAAGGGGCTTTTTTCAAGATCAATATTGCTATGTTTTAGAAAATTTTGGAAGTATGTATATCTTTAAAGAGCTTGAGAAAAAGAAAAAAGCTCGCCTAACGTCGACTTGGGGCTGTCTCACTTTGAGTACATTCGTGACATGCAAATACAGGGGTCGTTATCCACATTACTGACCATGAATATGAGAGAGAGAGAGAGAGAGAGAGACCATCACATTGCCTGTGTACATATACATGTACATTTATGAGGGGAAGAGAGAGAAAAAAAGATTTTACCGTTGAGCTCACACACTTTTCAGATTTTTTTTTTGGGCAATAATGTATTTTCAAAAGAATAGCTAAAGTTTTTCACCCGTAGAAAACGGATTAAATGCCCGACAAAGACCAACCCTCATATTAACACCCCAAATCGATACAGAGATTTCCCAATTGATGCACCTTTTACCAATTCTTGGATATTTTGTTCTTTTTATTGGCTTTCTAAAAGAAATCCTTAGTGTTGTGTTGGGTTAGGGAGACTTTCATTGTTTTCAGTGGATGATACAGACTTACCTTTCATTTCACATCTTGATGTATCTTTACTTTTCTTGCATTCTATTGTTTTAGAATGCTAAAGTGAAGCTTCACCTTCCATAATTTTAGTAAATTTTACACACACACACATATACGTTTTTTTTGCATTATATTGTTTTAGAATGCTAAAGTGAAGCTTCACCTTGCATAACTCTAATAAATTCTATACACACACACACACATATATTAATTAGTTCTTTTTATTTCACCTTTCATTTCACAACTTTACATGGCTTTACATTTCTTGCATTCTGTAGTTTGATTCCAGTCAGTGTTAACGTTCAAGAAAGTCTCTTTTATTAAGCGGCTGCTGATTGAGTTTCCTCCTCACAACGAAGAAAACTAGAAATACTAGCAAATTTCTGAGATTTGCTGAATTTTTGGATGACTTTCTAACATATTTCATCGTTTTTTCTTCCGTTTACCATGGTTTGTAGCTGGCTAGTCTCGGTTTTCAATCAGCTCAAGACTAAGCCGAGGCAATCTTTTCCCAAACACTGATACCAGTTTAATTCACCCTAACAATTTTAACACTTTCTTATTGTTTTTGAAAGCCGTCATGACCCTTTCACTTGTTTTTAAGAGTTAACAAGTGGGCCATGCTTAAAAATCTATAAATTCCTTAAATTTTGGTAGGCAAGGGTACCAATCTAGCATCAACGAGAGAGAACACCCCAAATGGGTAGAGAGATTTCTCGGTTAATGGACCTTTTACCAATTCTTTGATATTTTTATCTTTTTATTTTAAGAATTAACATGTAGGCCATGCTTAAAAATCTTTAAATTCCTTAAGTTTTGGTAAGAAAGGATGCCAATCTAAAATCAAAGAGAGAGAGAGAGAGAGAGAGAGAGAGAGAGAGAGAGAGGGGGGGGGGGGGGGGGGGGGGGGGAGGGGAGGACAATTTTTTAGTGTTGTATTTAATGTGTTGAAATGCAAAGTCCAACAAATGACGTAGGAGGAAAGAGGAAGACAAAACAAAATGTTCGCGTTGACGGGAGCAAATCGAACCCCGAACCCCGACGGCCTCGAAAACGCCGGGGACCGAATGGTGCGCCTCGAGCCTACCACGGTAAAGCGAACAGGGGGCACCACCTAGCTTTGAGCGGCTAGGACGCAAACCATGATGATATGAACACCACAATCTTACACATACACACACACACAGATTTGCAAATGATGAAAACCCTCGGGGGTGTGAGAGAGAATTATTTCTGCAGTATTTACGAATGGCACGCCGTGGTGATAAAGAGGCAGGGAGAGGAGGTGGTGCAAACTACTTGGTGCGTTAGGCTAAGACGACTCAATGATTGTGAAGCTTGCTACCAAGAGCGTGTATACATGTGTGCATCGACCATTGGAGTCGAGAGATGGATGTGGTTCCCTTCGCATGGTACAATTCCCAAGGCAAACCCAACACACAAGCCCCCTCCCCGTGATGGTGATAGTGTCAATTCTTCCACCTACACTCTACCAAATGCTGACTCCTCATGGACTGCCCCCCCCCCCCGATAGTGACCTCTCAGTGCCAATTTATAGGTGTTGGCTACTTGGATTATGGTAATCCCAGTGTGATTAGGGTAAGCTTAATCAGGGAGACAAAGCAAGTGGTGGGCCCGGTGTGGTTGACCCTTGCTCTGTTTTGGGAGGTTATTAAAAGATGAGAATCTCTAGGTGGGCCTTTGTGACCATCACCTAGAGAGAGGATATTTACAAAAAAAAGAAAATTTTACAATGGCTCGAGTGAAAACTGAAGAAATGATGAAAATGACCTATAACTATTGGAATGGCGTCGTGGTTGCATGTTGCCAGAAAATGGTGGTTGCTGATGCGTTGGTGTAGAGCGTACTTCTTTTCGAGGTCGACCGGGGCATGCCTTCGGTGCATTTTCCTTTTTTGTTGTTGGTGGTGCGTGATTTGGGTTCCTTCCTTCTTTTGTTGATGACATAGTCGTAAACCTTTGTTTTTTTTGTGTGTTTGTGGTGCGGTGCGTATATGCTCATGTGTGTACGTATTGGTGCACGAGGGCGGATGTGTGTGTGTATGTGCGAGTGCGCAAGCGTGGGTGTATGAATGTGTATTTGTATATGTATGTGCGTATTGGCGTGCGGTGGGAATGGCTTGTATGAAATATATATATATATATTTGTATATTTTTTTTGGGTTTCGAGCAGTGCAAACGACGCAGAAAATGGGGGGGGGGGGTGAGGATGGTGAAAAAAAAGGGGTGTGTGTGTGTGTGCGCATGAGCGTGTGTATGTGTGTGTGTGTGGGTGCGTAGCGAGTGTGTGTGTGTGTGTGTGTAGGTGCGTGTGGTTGCGGCAGTGGCGGGTGCGCAGCTTGCGGTGCTGTGGAGCCAGACAGGGCGCGGACAAGACAGGGCGCGAGAGAGAGTGAGAGTGGGGGAGAGGGGGGAGATGGTGAGGGGGGGGATGAGGATAGGGTTGGGGTGTTGCAAGACCGTGCGTAGCAGCAGGGGAGGAGCGCAAGGCCCGGGGGCGGGGTAGTTGACAGTGGGCGCGACAAGGAGGGAAGGGGGAGGGGTTCACTCAACGAGAGGAGGAGAGAGAGAGTAGATAGGGGGGGGGGGTGGTTCCCACCAAGGGAGGGAAGGGAGAGAGAGTGAGGGGTTGGGAGGAGATAGGGTAGAGAGAGAGGATATGATGGGGGTTAGAGGGGAGAGAGAAGAGAGGGTGAGAGAGATTGAGGGAGGGTGAGGTGATAGTTGCCCTAAGGCCCGCCGTGGTTATTTCCAAGAGAGAGGGGGGGGAAGAGGGAGGGCATGATGTAGATAAGGGGGGGGGGGGGGGGGATGAGGACGAGCGGAGGTGGGGTTACGGCCCGCCGTGGTTGGAGGGTGGACAGAGAGAGAGAGAGAGAGAGAGAGAGAGAGAGAGAGAGAGAGAGAGAGAGAGAGAGAGAGAGAGAGAGAGAGAGAGAGAGAGAGAGAGAGAATATTTGGAAGAGAGAGGGAGGATACTATCTTTAGCGGCCCGTCGGACTGAAGTGTGGCAGAGATACCAACGGTGCCTACCAGTCGGATGATGCAGCACGTGTGTAGGAGAGAGGGAATATAGGCGGGGCCGGGCAGTGAGAGAGAGAGATCGTCTTGTGGTGATATTGGAGGGGTGTGGCCAACCTGGCGGCGCCCCACTGGTAGTTAACTTTGGGAAAGGGGTATGGTAAGTGGCAAGGGCCTTTTCTTTGTTTTTGTTTTTTCTCGGTAACAAAACCCCTCCCTTCCTTAGGGGTGGTTCTCAAGGACATGGTTTCGAAAGCCGGCCATCATTAGCCCTCCCATCTAGCTAGAGGCATTCATGCTTCTAGCCCTTCCTCTGCATCTTTAGTTGTGGAGTTAGAGGGTTCTCCCTCTTCTAGAATGTCTAACATAAATTCTGGATCAAACCTAAGGAAATACCTTTTCAGTCTCCATACATTGACCCTAGTCTTGTGAATTCTTCCATCTGCTTCCATTAGCTTATAGCTGCCGTTGTCATAGCGTTTCTTGATGATGAATGGCCCTTCCGATCTGGGTTGAAATTTCTGGTCTTTCCTGATATCAAATCTGTTGTCGTATCTCAGCACTAACATACCCTTTTCCAGTCCCTTTTCTTTAAGCCCTTGATTGAAAGTGAGCCGACGTCGTTCTGCTTGCGCTGCATAGTGATTGATTGCTTCTTCCCTATCTAGTTGGAGTATTTCCAGATATAAGATGTGGTTTCAAAGATTTACAATCGGACGATGTATCTGGCTAGACAAAACTCGTAGGCTGGCTATCTGTACCTCAATGGGTAGAATTGCCTCCTTCCCATAAACTAGATGGAAAGGGGTGAAACCTAGTGATGTTCTGAACGTTGTTCTATAGGCCCAAAGAGCTGCCATGAGATGTTTATCCCAGTCCCTTGTGTGATTGTTCACCTGCTTTGTGATGATTTTGCAAATCATTCCGTTTACCTTCTCTACCAGACCATTGCACTGTGGATAGTATGGTGTGGAATGTCGACGTGTGATGCCTAACTTCTTCATCAGTTCTCCCACCAAATCACCTCTGAATCCTGGTCCTCTATCTGATGTTATCTCAAGAGGAGTGCCAAAACGGCAACAGATATGCTCAGAAATGAACTTTGCCACCTCTTGGGCTGTAATGCGGGTGGTGGCCGTTGCTTCTGCCCATCGAGTCATGAAATCTACACCGACTATGATGTATAGTTTACCTGATTGGGCCCTTGGTAAAGGACCGATTGCATCTATTTCCCATTTCTCAAAAGGACCATATGAGATGATAGGAGTTTGTGGCTCGTAGGTTAACGTGCGATCACTGGCCACTTGACAAGCCTTACATGTTTTGCACCAATGGTGTACATCCCCGTTCAAATTAGGCCAAAAGTATCCTGCTTGTAGAATCTTCCTACTGGTGATATCCAAAGCAAAATGACCGCCGCAGACACCATCATGGCAACTTGAAGTTACCTCTGTGATCTCATTGGAGGTTGGCACCCGCCTGAGAATTTGATCCTTGTCCTTACAATACAAGTGGTCATTTACAAGGCGGTACCTAGTAGGCTTCCTTACCAGCCACTCTTTTTGGCCTTTGGTGTATCCTTCCAGACATTCTCCTGTATCTAAGAAGCTGACGATATCAGGCATAGCATCACTACCTTGAAAGAGGGGTAGCTTCAATTTGATTGCTCCTACAGGGACGTCTTGTATTTGTTCTTTGGCTAGAGCATCTGCCTCCTGATTTTCTGCTCTGGGATATGAAATAGTTTCACTGCTTCAAACTTTTTTAGAAGGTCCTTAACTTCGTGTAGTTGACCAAGTAAAACCTGATTCTTACAATCCCAGGTGTCATTTATCTGCCTTATCAAAAGCAAAGCATTGCCAAACACATTTAGGTGTTGAATTTCTTGTGAAATACATTGTTCCAACCCAAGTATTAGGGCTGCATATTCTACTTCATTGTTGGAGTGGGAATGTAATAACTGCCCAATGGAGAATACTCTTTCTTGCTGCTCATTGAAAATGACTATGCCTGTTGTAGACTAATCCATTGTTCTTTTGTATGCTCCATCAAAGAAAATAGAGTGAGCTCTTTCTAGCCTAGGACTCTCTATCATTGGTGTTTCTTCCTTTGCTTCCGTGTTGACCTTCAGTCGCTTCTCATAATGGCGATGAGTGAGAATTCTCTCTAAACTAGCCCTGGTGGAGTTTTCTACTTGCATGGTGTAGTCAAACTCTTGTAATCTAATCAACCACTTTGAGATCCTAGATAAGACATCCATGTGTCGCATTACATATGGGAAAACCTCTTCCATTGTCAGGATTACAAAGGGTCTAAGCAGGAGATAGGAGTGGAACTTGGTGGTAGCCAACATTAGTGCCAGAACCATGTGGTCTACTTCGGTAAATCCCTTTTTTGACGAGGTCATGATACGACTAGAGAAGTAAATAGGACGCATGAAGGAAGTTTTGGGGTCCTTTTGCATTAGCACGGCTTCGAGCGTATCGCTTCCCACACTAGGGTTCACATAAAATGGCTCGTCCCACTTAGGAGGTGAAATAGTGGGAAGCTTAGCTAGGATTTGCTTTACCTCAGTAAATTGCTGCTCATTCTCTTCACTCCATGAGAATACATCCCTCTGGGTGAGTTGTTGTAGGGGAAGAACCACTTGAGATAGCAAGTGAATGAACCTACTTAAGTATCTTACCTTCTGAAGGAAAGAAACCAGCTGCTTAGCGGTGGTGGGTGACGACAAAGATACCAGGGCTTGAATTTTGCTAGGGTCAGCCTCGATCCCTTTTGCTGAAATTGCATGACCAAGGAGAGTGACTTTGCTTTCACCAATGTGACACTTATCCACATTGAGCTGGCCACCCAAGGTTTGCAGCCTGGTTAAGCCATCATAGACTTTGCTTAAATGAAGGGCTCGTGAACTATAGATGCAAAAATCATCTATGAAAACCCGTATTGATGTTCCAAAGTAGGGTTGGAAAACAAAAATCACATAGCGTTGAAATGTGGCCGGGGCGTTAGTGAGGCCAAACGGCATCACTCTACAGGCAAAACATCCCCAAGGCGTGATGAAAGTTGTCTTCTTCTGATCTTCCTCCGCAATGCTAATCTGAAAGTATCCTGAGTAGCCATTGCACATTGTGTATCGCTCGTGACCTGCCACTTCATTGAGTATTTCATCCTGGAATGGGAGGGGAAAGTGATCCCTCTTCGTGGCTGCATTGAGAGGTTTATAATCCGCACAGACTCTCCACTTACCATTTTTTTTTGGTGTGACTACTACTGGGGAGACCCATTCTGAGTCTTCGACGAGGTAGATGAAACCTGCTTGTAGCAAATTTCTCACTTCTTTAAGCAGTGCCTCTTGTTGGATTACTCCAAGTCTTATGAGCTTTTGTACTACAGGTTTACTGCCTTCCTTGAGTTTTATGTGGTGTTGCACTACTGTAATTACTGTGATCGTATCATAGCCATCAATGAACAAAGTAGTGAAGTTACCTAGCATGGAGACATACTCCTTCCTTTCTTCATTGGTTAACTCATTTGAGAGCACTTTTTGTAACTTACCTGCATCCTCCGAGGACTGCATACCTGATGATCCCTCTTGGTTTGTCAAGGTTGTTTCAGATTGTGTAAATCTGTTTGGGTCTTTAAAAATGACCCCCATCACTTCAATGCTACTGTCACTTCTGTCGATGGTGGTCGTCTCTTCTCTTGAGGTAGACGAGTAGTCGCTGGTGGAATCATCTTCTGAAGAATCCAAGATCATGTTGCGCTGCTTTCCAGTCCTCATGTCGTAGAATATGGACTTCCCTTTAGCGTCCTTCATCTGAATCATCCCGGTGCTCCAGTCTTGTTTAGCTTCCATATCCATAAGCCAGTGCCTCCCAAGAATGATGGGGTAGCCCTCCCCTTTGTGTGGCATGACAAAAATGTCTACCTCCACTTCTGTATTGAATGCTTTTACTTTGACCGCATTTACAATGCCCACGCATTTCACTCTTACATTGTTTGCCATCTTGGCTCGGCAGGGTGCCGGTCTACTTACCTCTAGACCTAGATGGTGCATCATCTTTTCACTCATGACGTATATTTGCGCGCCACCATCTATGTAAATGTTTGAGATTCGTTGCCCCTTGATGTGAGCATCCATGGTTGGTAGGATGTCGTCGAGATCTCTCCCAGAGATAGCCCCAGCTATCCTGGGCCTTGATTTCCTGGTACTTACCATTTTTGTCCATTGCATCCTCATTCTGGGTGCTAGGTGGAGTAATTGGGGCCAAGTTATCTTCGGGCCCTACATTAACACATCCTGAACTAAGTCATAGGGTTTTGCATACTCACCTAGTGAGAAGTCCACGATGTCTATCTTCCGCCATAGTTTAGCTGCTTGCTTGCTAGACTCGGCCTTCCCTTTTATCTTCTCTTCTCTTTGAGATGCTTCTTCGTGCCTGTCACACTTCACTCCCATAGCATCCACTTCTTCTACCTTCGCTTTCCCTTTGTGCTTCTCTTGAACTGCTTCTTCTACCTTTGCCTTCCCTTTAGCCTCCAAGCTAATAACACTCATCGCTTGGTTCACAGCAGGTTGTGGGGGTAGTGGCGGAATGAGAGGTTGGGGTGGTGGTTGTTGTTGTACAGGTGGTCGAAGGATTTGGACCGGTGGGATCATTCCTGGTTGCCTAGGTGGTGGTGGTCTTGCTCTTGGCGGAGAGATCTGATTCTGTCTCCCCTCTCTATTGAAATTCTGCCTCCTCGAAGTTTGGGCAGTAGTACATTCCATGGCCATCTTCCCCGCAGTTGTAACAGTGGTACTCTTGGTTCTGCCTTCGTTGTCCTCTTCCTTGTTCTGGATTCCTGCCAGGTGCATGCGCTTGCTGCACCAGATGCACAGATAAACTCTCTAGTTGGGTGGTGATGCGACTTAGCAGGTCTTTCTGCTCTTATGATGCCTCCTGTGGTTGGACTCTATGATTGGTTGTTGCAGTCACTGGGGTTGGTCGGGCCGAGCTTGTTTCCTCTGACTTGTTTACTCTTGCTTGCATGCGCAGCTTCTTGTCTTTAAGGCGGGCTGGGCTACTTCGACTGCCAACTCATATGTTGCAGGAAACCTTCCCTTCACCTTCTCTCTAAGCGTCGACCATAGACCATCAATGAAACGGTCCTTCTTTAGGAAATTAGGCGCTCCTTCGCCTTCCAGTGAGGCAACCCATCTCTACCATAAGTCCACAAATTTGGACTCGTAGGTGGCATACTCCAGCAAACCTCCCTGCTTTAATTCTGTCAGTAGCTGCCATAGCTTCTCCGAGGTTGTGCCTCCACCAAACCTCTGTGCAAAAGTAGCCCTTAACACATCCATGCTTTCTTGTTAGCTTAGGGCAATGCATTATACCAGGACTTGGCCTCTACTTTTATCAGTAGAGGAAAAATTCTAACTCGTGAAGTGTCGTCATCGTTGTTGGAGACGACACAAGCAATGTCGAAATCATCCAAAAAGTCAATGGTGAGATCCTCTCCTTTCTTTCCACTGAACGTGAGGAAAGAAACAATTGCCATGGTGGTGACTCAGGAAATTACAAACCCTTTTTTTTTACATTAACAATAGTAGCGGCTCATAGCGGCTTTTTATAGGGCTGGGTGGATAGGTTAAAACAGGATAAAGATAGAAACATTAAAGGAATGATGGTAATCCAATATGGGGAGAATGATAGGGTTCGGGGAATTGAGGATTTCTCCTAGTACCGCCGCACCGAATAGGTATACGATCTTCTGTTGGTAGAAGACTTTCCTATCTACATAGATATTCACATGCATATGCTGCAGGAATCTGAACGGGAATGCCGTCGGCCCGTTTTCCATCATGCACAGAGGGTGGAATACTTACTTATACTCTTACCGTGCCAGTGTTGATGAGTCGGCACATCCACAAGAGGTCGTCGCCTTTCATGGGCTCTACCTTTCCTCCGTTGCTTAGCACGTACGGGGTGATGGTGACGTGTCTGACCACTCCCAGCCTCTTGGCTAATAGCAATTGCAGGTAATTTCCGTAGTCGGCGTGTTGCATGAATTCTACTCCATTCAGTTGCAACTCATCCCCAGCCCACTGGGTATCACCCGTGGTAGAAATCTTCTTCAGGATAAGTTGTACAGGGAGAGGAGGAAGATCCTCCACTCGCTTTCCAAAACAGCGAGAGCAGTAACTGAACCACTCTTCTCTAGGACATGGGAATCTTCTTACCGCTTCTTCTTCCGGATTGTTGAAGTGGATTGGTAGCACTCGCATGCATCGTGCAAAGCGGTAGGCGACCTTCCGCCGCTTAGCTTCGGATGATTTCCTCTTTGGCAAGCTGGGTACAACTCGGCTTTCTGAGCTTGAAGCACTTGCTTGGCCAGATGCTTCTCCCTTCGGGGTCATGTGTTTCTAGACTGGCTTATCTTCTCCTTATCTTTGGCTCGAGCAACCCCTTTAGGCCACTTTGGAGTTATAACTTTGACTGTAGTTTCTTTAGGGAAAAGAGGCCTCACCGTTTTCTTCCCTTCTTTGATGTGAATGACTTCTTCGCGATGAATGTCGATGTAGACGATTTCAACCCTTTCGCTGCCTTCGTTGCTGGCACTCATTGATAGTGTGTCTTGGTTGACAACAGTGATGGCACTTCACCGACCTCCCACCTAATGCTCTCAATTTATGGTTAGAACGAGCGACACGAGATAGAGAATTTACCTCTTGAATACTGATGATACTGTAGCGTGGCAGGAGCACTTCAATGAAGGCGGCTAGTGCCTCCTTCGTCTCCTCTTCTTCCGTTCTCCGGTTAGAAAATTCCTTCATCCATTCGTCCATGTTTGACAGTGGGCGTCACTTTCAGCATTGTAAACTGAAGGGTCTTAGAAAGCCCTCCTCCGTGGGGGCACCAAATGACGGGAGCAAAGCGAGCCCCGAACCCCGACGGCCTCTAAAACGTCGGGGACCGAATTGCGCGCCTCGAGCCTGCCACAGTAAAGCGAACAGGGGGCACCACCTAGCTTTGAGCGGCTAGGACACAAACCACGATGATATGAACACCGCAATCTTACACACACACACACACACACACACAGATTTGCAAATGATGAAAACCCTCAAGGGTGTGAGGGAGAATTATTTCTGTAGTATTTACAAATGGCACGACGTGGTGATAGAGAGGTAGGGAGAGGAGGTGGTGCAAACTACTTGGTGCGTTAGGCTAAGACGACTCGATGATTGTGAAGCTTGCTACCAAGAGCGTGTATACGTGTGTGCATCGACCATTGGAGTCGAGAGATGGATGTGGTTCCCTTCGCATGGTACAATTCCCAAGGCAAACCCAACACACAAGCCCCCTCCCCGTGATGGTGATAGTGTCAATTCTTCCACCTACACTCTACCAAATGCTGACTCCTCATGGACTGCCCCCCCCCCCCCCCCCCCGATAGTGACCTCTCAGTGCCAATTTATAGGTGTTGGCTACTTGGATTATGGTAATCCCAATGTGATTAGGGTAAGCTTAATCGAGGAGACAAAGCAAGTGGTGGGCCCGGTGTGGTTGACCCTTGCTTTGTTTTGGGAGGTTATTAAAAAATGAGAATCTCTAGGTGGGCCTTTGTGACCATCACCTAGAGAGAGGATATTTACAAAAAAATGGGAATTTTACAATGGCTCGGGTGAAAACTAAAGAAATGATGAAAATGACCTATAATTACTGGAATGGCGTCGTGGTTGCGTGTTGCCGACAAATGGTGGTTGCCGGTGCGTCGGTGTAGAGCGTACTTCTTTTCGGGCTTGGTAGGGACATGCCTTCGGTGCATTTTCCTTTTTTGTTGTTGGCGGCGCGTGATTTGGGTTCCTTCCTTCTTTTGTCGATGACGTAGTCGTAAACCTTTGTTTTTTTTGTGTATTTGTGGTGCGGTGCGAATATGCGTGTCTGTGTGTGTGTGTGTACGTATTGGTGCATGAGGGCAGATGTGTGTGTGTATGTGCGAGTGCGCAAGCATGGGTGTATGCATGTGTATTTGTATATGTATGTGCGTATTGGCGTGCGGTGGGACTAGCTTGTATGCAATATATATATATATTTCTATATATTTTTTTTGGTTTCGGGCAGTGCAGACGAAGCACAAAATGGGGGGGGGTGAGGATGATGAAAAAAAGATGTGTGTGTGTGTGCGCATGAGCGTGTGTGTGTGTGTGTGGGTGCGTAGCGACTGTGCATGCGTGTGTGTGTGTAGGTGCGTGCGGTTGCGGCAGTGGCGGGTGCGCAGCTTGCGGTGCTGTGGAGCCGGACAGGGCGCGAGGGCGCGAGAGGGAGTGAGAGTGGGGGAGAGGAGGGAGATGGTGAGGGGGGGGATGAGGATAGGGTTGGGGTGTTGCAGAACCGTGCATAGCAGGAGGGGAGGAGCACAAGGCCCGGGGGGCGGGGTAGTGGACAGGGAGCACAACAAGGAGGGAAGGGGGGGGGGGGGGGGTTTAGTCAACGAGAGGAGGAGAGAGAGAGTAGGTGGGGGGGGGGGGTGGTTCCCACCAAGAGAGGGAAGGGAGAGAGAGTGAGGGGTTGGGAGGAGATAGGGTAGAGAGAGAGGATATGATGGGGGTTAGAGGGGAGAGAGAAGAGAGGGTGAGAGAGATTGAGGGAGGGTGAGGTGATAGTTGCCCTACCCGCCGTGGTTATTTCCAAGAGAGAGGGCGGGGAAGAGGGGGGGCATGATGTAGATAAAGGGGGGGGGGGGGTGGGTGTGAGGACGAGCGGAGGTGGGGGTACGGCCCGCCGTGGTTGGAGGGTGGAGAGAGAGAGAGAGAGAGAGAGAGAGAGAGAGAGAGAGAGAGAGAGAGAGAGAGAGAGAGAGAGAGAGAGAGAGAATATTTGGGAGAGAGAGGGAGGATACTATCTTTGGCAGCCCGCCAGACTGAAGTGTGGAAGAGATACCAACGGTGCCTACCGATCGGATGATGCAGCACGTGTGTAGGAGAGAGGGAATATAGGCGGGGCCGGGCAGTGAGAGAGAGAGATCGTCTTGTGGTGATATTGGAGAGGTGTGGCCAACCTGGCGGCGCCCCGCTGGTAGTTGACTTTGGGAAAGGGGTATGGTAAGTGGAAAGGGCCTTTTCTTTGTTTTTTTTTTTCTTGGTAACAAAACCCCTCCCTTCCTTAGGGTGTGGTTCTCACGGGCATGGTTTCGAAAGCCGGCCATCATTAGCCCTCCCATATGGCTAGAGGCATTCATGCTTCTAGCCCTTCCTCTGCATCTCCTAGGAGGGAAGAGGGGGGTTAGTCAACGAGAGGAGGAGAGAGAGAGTAGATAGGGGGAGGGGGGTGGTTCCCACCAAGGGAGGGAAGGGAGAGAGAGTGAGGGGTTGGGAGGAGATAGGGTTGAGAGAGAGGATATGATGGGGGTTCGAGGGGAGAGAGAAGAGAGGGTGAGAGAGATTGAGGGAGGGTGAGGTGATAGTTGCCCTAAGGCCCGCCGTGGATTTCCAAGAGGGGGGGGGGGGGGGGGGGGGGGGTGGGGGGGGGGGGGGGGGGGGGGGGGGGGGGGGGGGGGGGGGGTGTTTTAGGCTAATGGTCTGCCAAAAGGAGGAGGGGGGGGGGGGGGGGGGGGGGGGGGGGGGGGGAGGTGGGGATACGGGCCATGGTTGGAGGGTGGAGGAGAGAGAGAGAGAGAGAGAGAGAGAGAGAGAGAGAGAATATTTGGGAGAGAGAGGGAGGATACTATCATTGGCGGCCCGTCGGACTGAAGTGTGGCAGAGATACCAACGGTGCCTACCAGTCGGATGATGCAACACGTGTGTAGGAGAGAGGGAATATATGCGGGGCCGGGCATTGAGAGAGAGAGATCGTCTTGTGGTGATATTAGAGGGGTGTGGCCAACTTGGCGGCGCCCCACTGGTAGTTAACTTTGGGAAAGGGGTATGGTAAGTGGCAACGGCCTTTTCTTTGTTTTTGTTTTTTCTCGGTAACAAAACCCCTCCCTTCCTTAGGGTGTGGTTCTGACGGGCATGGTCTCGAAAGCCGGCCATCAGCGTACAGGAACAATCTAAAGTGCCTTTACAAAACAAGTCTTCAACAAAAGTGAATATCTATGGGGGGGTGGAGGAGGAGGAGAGAGAGAGAGAGAGAGAGAGAGAGAGAGAGAGAGAGAGAGAGAGAGAGAAGATAAAGAAGAAGAAATTTTTTGTTTCTTCTCTCTCTCTCTCTCTCTCTCTCTCACACACACACACACACTCACACACACACACACGTACACACACGTCGTGATAAAAGGAGAATTTGAAATGTTGTAGGAACATCCAACGAGATCTCAAAGATCTATGCGATGGTAGAGAGAGAGAGAGAGAGAGAGAGAGAGAGGCAGAACAATCATAGCCATCTATACTTTAAAAAAAAAAAAGGAGTTCACTTCTCCTTTTGAATGTCCACCTGGGATCGTCACTTCAACTAGAGGGTTTTGAGGGGGGGGGGGGGGGGGAGGGGGGGGGGGGGGGGGGAGGACAAGGGGAGCATAGAAACTTTGAATGTCATAGTTACTATATTGGCACAATACCAAGATGCCTCAAGACCTATATAGCAAATCTTTGCTTCAAGCATATTGATGTGTGTGTGTGTGCACGTGCGCATGCACTATGTGTATATATAGACATAATTGGAACATATCAAGATGCCTCAAGACCTATGTGACAAATCTTCGCTTCAAGCGCGCGCACACACAGACACACATATGTGTGTGTGTGTACTGTACATATAGATATATAAAGCAAGTAAGAGAGTGGAGCAAAGACATTGAATCCAATTGTGTTCCTATCATTGAAACTAATTCTAGAACCCACTCCATTTATAAAAGAAAGTTTATTATTACATTGACTTCTCTTAGCTTTCATCTCTTCACACCATGCTAACTTATCTAATCTATACTATTATAAACGAGGGAGGGATTTCGGCACCCTCCCCCAGACATGTGGCGACTTCTCTTTCATCCGGCCAGCTTCCGTGGTGTGTGGCTAGCAACCTAGCTCTCAGTGCTCAATGCGCTGAGAGAGAGAAAAAAAAAGATTGAGAGAGGCTGTCGTTGATAGTACTTTAGACGTATCATAATCTATGAGGCGTGTACTGTGTCTCTCATGCGCTGACGACGTATTGCACCTGCCAAGTTCCAACATTGCGTAGCCCTCTCTCTCTCTCTCTCTCTCTCTCTCTCTCTCTCTCTCTCTCTCTCGTGCGCTTTGCAGAAGAGTAGGCCTTCAGGCTTCACGTCCCTAGCAAGGCGAGATGGAGCAGAGGGAAGAGGTATGGGCTGCGTAGCCTCTCTCTCTCTCTCTCTCTCTCTCTCTCTCTCTCTCTCTCTCTCTCTCAACCCAAAGCGGCAAGCTCCTTTCTCTCTCACAAAACTACAAGTGCTCTCTCTCTCTCTCTCTGCACGGACCAACAATGTCTCGGAACAATCATTTTTTTTCAAATCATTAGGTTTATTTTTGAGGGCTTGACACTTTTTTTCTCTATTTTGGGGAGGAATTTCTCCTTTTCCCCTTTGTTCAAATGAGCAACACGAAGAGGGGGGGGGGGGGGGAGAGAGAGAGAGAGAGGTATATTTTGCATTGTTGTCGTTTGCTTCAGGGTCTTTTGAGAGAGAGATAGAGCGAGAGGAAGAGGGAGACCTCAAATGGTGCTTTGGGAATTTTCTTGAGCTATGATTTTGGTGCTAGGGGCCATCTTCTCCCTGGCGACCGTGTTCTTTATCGACGGTGCAACTGTAGGAGTAGCGGTGTACCTAGCAGCCAATATGATGCAAGCAGTGTCAAATGTTGTAACTGGGCTGCAAAGGGTGGTTGGGCCACGTTGGAGAAGTTGGTTGCAACAATCGACTTCTTGGTGGCGATTAGGGAGCTACTGGAAGTTGTGAATGACATTCACTAGGCGACGCCCGAGGTAGCACCCCGCATGCAAGATCTACCATCAAAGGTAGAATGGGTGATTTTTGAGAATGAGGTGGAGACGGTGGAGATGTCGGACTAGGTGTCGGAGATGGAAGACTGAAGAAGTTGGTTGCCGACCCCTCTACTCGGACACGTGTCCAAATTTCCAATGTATGGCCGACTTCAGGCATAGTTCAGCGAGTGTGCTCTGCAACACAATAACTATGGCGAGCACACCTACCGAGCTCGCGATGACGGTTGAGGCAACATGTTGAGGGCTGAAGCAGCGGGGTCTATCGCACACAGAACTTAGCATTTGTCAGTGCTAGGTGCATAGGTGAAGGGATTCCGAGGGCAAGGAGTGGAGGATGTTGGCAGGCTCTGTGCATGCGGGGTAGGTTGGGGGCTATGGAGAGGAGGTAGGAGCAATGCAATAATTGGCAGCCAACGAGCAAGTGAATGTAGATCAACAACAAGCCTTAAGCCTTTGGATGCTGCCTTCAAATGGTGCTGCGGCTTGGATTGCAAGAGCTGAGTGGTGACATCATGTAAAGTAGCTCTCGTAGGGAAGAAGGATCCTGTGGATTGCACCAACACAAAGTACAATTACAAGTTTGAAACTCGCGATGGAGAGAAAGAGAGAGAGAGCTGAGGAAGAAAGATTGAAAGAGGAGAAGGAGGACATGGAAGGCGTGGCCTGAGGAAGAAGGGCGATAATTAATGGCCTTGGTTACTGTGCCTGTAATATAGAAGCGTCAACAACTACTCTCTGTTGGTGGCCATCATGTTCATCACATGTAGAGACTACAGTCCCAAAGACCACCAACCTCATGATCTGTTTCTGCTTCTACTGCGTACATGATCCGTCCCTTTCACCCTCTGCCTTCTCCTTAGCCCCTAATCCTCTCTCTACCGCATCCTCCCCATTTGCATTGCGTCAAATAGAGTCTTAGCAGTGCTCGAAACAAACCTAGGTTTAGTGTAATCCCACCTACAAATTTTAGAATCACGTACACTTGCACCTTGAAGGCATATGGCATTACGAAAGATGCTGATATGGGCAAAAGAATTCACAATGATCTTATTCATCAAGGGTTGTTGAAAGAAAACTTTATGCTTGGAACTGCCTTGGTCAACATGTATGACAAATGTGGTGCAACACTTCATAAAGCACAAAAAGTTCTACCTATCCGGCACATCATCTCTTGGAATGCACTGGTTGTAGGATATATCCAACGTGGATAGGCCCAAGAATCTATGTGTTGTTTTTGATTGATGCAAAGCGAGAGTGTCTCTCTAGATGCAATCATATACGCTTGCATCTTGAAGGCAAGGGTCAGGGTCGGGTGGCTCTTGATTGTTTTCGATAGATGCAGAGAGGAGGAATCTCTCTAAATGTGGTGCACTTCATAAAGTACAAAAAGTGCTTGAGGAGCTTCCTGCCCGACATGTTGTCTCTTGGAATACACTGATTACGAGGTATGCCCAACTTGGGTAGGGCCAAGACGATCTGGGTTGTTTTTGGCGAATGCAAAGCGAGGGTCTCTCTCTAGCATCTTGAAGGCGTGTGGCATTATGTGTCTATGAGACAGATAAATAGATGGGAGAGAAAAGGACAAATGTCATACTACGCTGCCGCCCAAGGCAATTGCACTATTATCTCTTGGAATTTACTAAAATGGGCACGCGCGCGTGCACATACACACACACACACACACACACACACACACACACACACACACAGAGAGAAAGAATACTTTTCTTGCTTTGCTTTAGGAAATTTGCAAGGATCAAGGGGTTTGAGGGTAAGAGAGGCCATGCCGCCGTCGAAGGCGGCGCCATTTTACTAGTCTTTATAATCAAGCTTGGTAGCATTGCTAGATCAAGGTAGACCAAAAGAAGGAATCTCTCTCTCTCTCTTTCTACACACACACACACACACACACACACACCCCAATAGAATTAGAGCACTCCTAAGGACTAGCACCTCATGAAAAATAATGTCTATGAGAAGCTTCCAATCTTGGTATCAGAGAATGCTTTGCAGCATCTATTAAGAGTTAGTGTCATGCATCACTTTTATAGATGTGATAGACTATACCTGTAGGAAGAGAGTATTGATAGTGTTCCACTTGAAAGAGAAGATAGCATTATTTCTTTGTCCGCAACAACTTGCCAGTAACATACTAGCACTAAAATTATGCAAGGTGAAGTCCACTTTAGCATTCTAAAACGATAGAATGAAAAAAAGTAAAGACATGTTAGGATGTGAAATGAAAGACAAGTCTCCATCATCATGCACTGAAAACAATGAAAATCTTCCGAACCAACACAACACCAAGCGTTTCTTTTAGAAAGCCAAAAAGCTAACTGATAGCTTGGGCTGGGCCGCTTGGGCGGCAGTCTGAACGAACCCCAATCTATACAGTGTTGAATCTGAAAAGGACGAACGGGAAGTTTTCCTGTGAAACGCTTTTGTCAAGCCACAAGTGGGGGACCGTGTCAAAATTAACTCAGAAAAGACTGCCAAACAAGCACGCAACGTGAGTCGTGACGCGAGGGTCAAGCCAATATATGTACACGCTCACGTTGTATATGCTGATGCGAATTGCCCCCTACAGCGCTTGATTCGACACTGTGTAATCGACCCTTTTTCGGGTAAGGTTTCCTTCTCTTCTTCCGAATGTGTGTGTGTGTGTGTGTGTGTGAGAGAGAGAGAGAGAGAGAGAGAGAAAGAAAAGAAGAAGAGAGAAGAGAGAGCGCTGGCTCCACATATTGTTCAATTGCTGCATCCACCCAATTGATCTCAGAGTCTTGTTGTGTGTGTGTGTGTGTGAGAGAGAGAGAGAGAGAGAGAGAGAGAGAGAGAGTGTGAGAGTACGAGGAGTTTTCTTGTTTTTGCCCTTTGGGCAGCTCCGGGTTGTGGCTGCTGACACCCGTTAGGCATAGGATAGTTATAGCTGACAAGGTAAGGAAGCGTATACGAATAAACGAACTCTTATCAGCAATGGACTGTCGAAGTGGCAAAGGGCAGCAGACGACAAGTAATCTTTCAGCAGGCAGGCAGGCAGAGAGAGAGAGAGAGAGAGAGAGAGAGAGAGAGAGAGAGAGAGAGAGGTGTGCTCGATCATATAGTACAATCACAACAATCTGGCATCCTGTAAAATGCAGCCCGGTGCCAATAAGAGTAAGTTAAAGGCAAAACTTACAACCAAGGGACCTTGCTTGCATGAGCGCGCGCACACACACATCCACGAATTGACTTTGCAACCCCTCACACACCTGCGGCGCACGCACATAGAGAGACACACATCCACGAATTGACTTTGCAAACCCTCTTCTACATTTTTTGTTAACTATGTTTCTTTTTTTGGCAAATAAATTGGGGCTTGTACTCTTTGCATCACATAAAATTCGGCCATAGGCCAATATATGACATCATAGGGATAAAACACATGCACAACAAGTATATCCGCAGTAAGATATACTCCTTCACTAAAGGTGGTGACAAGCCACTGGCTGCATGAAGCCTACACAAATCTACCAAAAACTTTGTCTACCTTTGGTGGCGTAGCAAAATATAGTAACCTCTGTCGAGCTCTTGTGGTAGCTACATTGCTTGTTAAAAGCTTCAATCCATACAAAGAGATCAGGGAGTGATGAGAGCGGAATGTGAGATGCAATGGAAGGATTTAAGGATTTAAACTCAGATCTAGTACTTCGCACAAGCACAAGCTTACTTTACTTCTTTCGAGAGAAAGTGAATTGAACGAGAGAGAGAGAGAGAGAGAGAGAGAGAGAGAGATGTCTCAAGGGCCCCCTTGCTCTGTTGCCAGAACAAGTACTTGCTTTAGATTACTTGCACAAATGGTGATACAATGGCTAAATGTTGAATACTGATGCTGAATACTTCATGCAAAAATGGTAGGCTCGATTTGGGATTTGGGGGAAGGGGGTTTATGTGTATGTATGTACGTACCCCTGCGTGAGCGAGCGGACAAGACTGCGTATGTGAGTGTGGATGAGAAGAACAAGAGGGATGAGATGGGGCCTGGTTTCTTTTGCTTGGATTTGGCTAACTTGATATATGTGTGAGTAGCAGGGAGAAAGCCTTATTGAAGAGTTCAGTTTTGGCATTAGTCAAGGAGAAATTTCTATGGGTCTCCATTTATCCCGGGAGGCATCATACTCAGAGACAAGGGTTGGTGGTTCCAGGCATTATGAAGCTGGGAGAAAGTTGACAAGGGAGTTTTCTCGCATACACGACAATTACAACACTCTGGATCAGGTACTTGGCACCAGAATCTCTATACTGTTCTTACTGATGTCATTTTTGGGCCATTAAGTCAAACATGAATGATAGTGAGCACCCTTGTTGCGCGCCTGCATCCACGTGCATGCATGTGTGTGTGTGAGGGGGTCATTTAGTGAGGGTGAGAGGTATAGCTGCTATGGTCAGCTATTTATGGCACTTGGGGGAGTGAAATTAAAGGTGATAGTGGTGAGCAGAGCATACATTTGGTTATTTTTGATACACTTTAATGTAATATGATTTATAAGGTAAAAATTTGTCTGTATATAAAGAAAATGTGTTCTATCGATACCATTTGGGGTCCTGAGGGGATTTTCAAGTAATAGAATGCAACCTCTTTTTTTGTGCAAAAAGAAAAAGAAATTGTGTGAAGTAAATTGTGTAAGGGCTCTCTTCAGTTTGTAAGTGCAGAAGCTGCATTCTGCATGTATGTCTGTCTTAATCTTCATGTAGTTTGCTTTGAAGAATTTACCTTTTTCTATTGATAGGTGACACAAGCCTTAAGGAAGGCTGGGCTTGAATCATCAAATTTGATTGTGGGTGTTGACTTTACAAAAAGTAACGAATGGACCGGTAAGTTTTAATGTCTCATGCGCACTATATGATTACCTGGCTGAGTTTTGAGAAAATACTTTTACAAGGGTGGTGTTTGAGCAGGCAAAAAATCTTTCAATGGGAAAAGTTTACATGCATTGAATGCAAATGCTCCAAATCCTTACGAGCAGGCTATCTCTATTATTGGCAGGACACTCTCGCCTTTTGATGATGACAATCTGATACCATGCTTTGGTTTTGGTGATGGTAAGAACAGTTTAAAAGATACCTCTGTAGTGTTTTCAGGTTAAGTTTGAATTGGCAAGACGCAGATATTGATTTCATGCTTGATGTCTTTTGTTATTTTCAGTAACTACGCATGATCGGAATGTGTTCAGCTTTTTTGCCGATCATCGCCCTTGTGATGGTTTTGAAGATGCGCTGGCAAGATACAAGGAACTTGTTCCTCAAGTGAGACTGGCTGGTAATTGAACTCTGATTGTTATTTGTTCTTTTAAAACGATAAATAACCACCTACTGCCTTTCTGAGAATATTTGCTTTTTTTCCTCTATAGGGCCAACGTCTTTTGCTCCCATCATTGAAGCAGCCATGGACATTGTTGTAAAATCTGATTGCCAGTATCATGTATTGCTAATAATAGCGGACGGGCAGGTATTAATACAACTATTTGGCTCTTGTTTCTTTGTTTTCCTTTTTCTAGATAAAAGTCATTGTGCTCTCTCTCTCTCTCTCTCTCTCTCTCTCTCTCTCTCAATCAGTCTCCTTTATACACAGTTTATGGGACCTCCCTAAAGACAGATATGCCCGGCTAGCCCGTGAGTCCTCCCAGTAGCTAGGCAACAAGGGGATACTGCCTGCTGGTATGGACAGATTGCCCTCCTAGTACTCTATGGATGCATCCTCATTGACTCTCACACGGACAAAGATCAATAGACTCATCGGTCAGGACATGATTCAGCTAGATACCAGGAGGACATGGATACAGCTGACACCAGAGTTGGGCACGAAGACTGCTTTCTATAGAGGGCATCTTCTCTAACTCATGGAGGATGGCTTTGTGACTAGGCCAAGATACATCGATACACACTTATCTCATGGGATACAGTGTGCTATTGGTCAGATACGCACATCTTTGCATCAGCTTTATGTTGAGACTGGTAGATTTGGAGGGGGAGTACCCGCAGATTCCACCATATATCACTTATGCCTTTTGGAGCCAGAGATAGAGCTGCACTACTTATGTCATTGCCTGTTCAGAGAGGGTTTTGGACCACTTTCTAGAGTCATGAGATACAAGGACTAGAGATGTCTTGGACTGTTTTACTAGAGTTGCGCGGACATAGAGAGGGCCTGTTGAGGAGATCAAGGAGAGCCGATCTCAAAGGAGATTACAGATTTGGGGTAGAGTAGAGTCGACTTCATCCCACCACGACCACGTTTGCATGGCGGGCCTCCTTCGAGGAGAGCCGGCTTGAGAAGTGGAGTTAGCTTGAGACGACATGATGGTGGAGAGAGAGTAGAGCTAAGAGCTTAGAGGAGAGCTTGTGTGGAGAGAGAGTAGAGGAGAGCTTCAAAGTGGAGAGGGTAGAAGAGGGAGAGAGTGGGTAGAGAGATTCAAGGGTAGAGCTTGAGCGCTTGTAGGTAGACCGTAGACGGCATAGAGTGTAGAGAGTAGACGGTAGACCGTAGAGAGGAGAGCTCGAGAGAAGATGAGGCCCAAGGGTGCTTTTATAGCCTCCCAAGGGCCAAACGTTGAACGTTGGCTGCAAGCGACCGTTAAAAATGGTCCATTTTTTCAAATTTTAAATTTCTGCCCGCCGTCCCCGTCCGTCCCGGTCCGCCGTCCCCGGTCTGCCAGCTTGCGACCCCGCCGGTCGGATGAATTTCCGACCGTTCCCCTCCGTCCCCGGCCCGGTTTCGATCGTTAGGTGGCCCTAGGCCCCGTCCCCTCCGTCCCTTATAACTATGTTTCTTACAAAATTTCTCTAAGTTAAGACACAAACACCATATATGCATCTACTTCTTGAGTCCAGATCTCTTTCAATCGAGGTTATGGGTATAGAAAGGGTTGTGGAGTACATGATAAAGATGTGTCAAAACCCCTCACATTGACTTCCTACAATTGCATGGGAAGCAAACAAGAAAGTTAAAAAGACACAAAAAAGCAACATCTTGAGCCTGGGATGGATACAAGACATAGAGATGGGATGCGTTACATTTGCTACATAATTCCTCAATAGACTCTTGAATGAATGAAGCTTTTCTACAATGCTAATGTATTACGGCTTGAAAAAAATGTGGTGGGTCCCGCTTTATACCTTACACTACCCCAACTACAAATTTATGTTCTTTGTGGAAAAAAAAACTGTACTTGCCCCTATATGCTTGAGCCTATCCCCTTGTCGGCAATACGTACTATTACAGCCCTTTGACTCACTTCCTTCGATGCGAGACAGGGCGTTGAGCAATGGAGAAGAGTCATATACTAGAGTGCTCAGCTTTTGCTGACATTCAAACTTACTTTCCTCGCATTTTCAACCATGACTTAAGACTTACATACTTTCCTCTCCCACGCATAGTGTGGGCCCTCCATTGCGATTCTCATCACCACGATCCTTGAGTGGCGCGTACGCATTGCACTTGAGCCATATGGACAAGCTACTGCTATAGTCAGCATCTGTCTTAGTATAGCTTAGGATCTAGCCTGACACTTTATGAGCCTCTAGAAGGACGTGCATGATAAGGTAGGTCATAGTTGCATACCCAGAGTTGCAAAGGACAATCACTTAAGCACATAGGCATTAATTAAGTCATTTATTAATCAGTGACTTTGACATGCCATATTCTATAAAAAGTCGGTAGGGTAAGTGGCTAAAAATATATAAAAGAGGCACTTGGCCTTCAGTTTTTATTAGGCATTAGAAGATGAGATCAGAACCCAGTACCTGCAGGGGCATGTAACGCCCATAGCACCTCAGCACCTAGTGTTTCCATCGCCAGCACCCCAACATCAGGTCAGCCCAACGTTTTTGCATCAATTCAGCCAAAAGTTTTATGACATCAACATCAGCATCATCATTTAGTGTTCAGCATTTCCAACATTGTATCAGCCATAGTTACACGGAACGGGAACGGGGAACGGGAACGTGGGGCTCCGGGACGTTTCCGGAACGGGAGGCCCTCGGGATGGCGGAACGGGAACGGAGGCCGGAACGGTAGCCTTAAGGGAAAGGGAGAGGGAGAGGGAGAGGGAGAGAGAGCCTTGAGGGAGAGGGTGAGGTAGAGAGCTTGAGAGAGAGAGAGGGTTTAAAGCCCTTCTTTATATAGGAGAGTATGGAAATAACACCCTCCCAAAAGTTCAAAAAAACTGCCCCAAACTGTCATTTTTTATAACTTTGGTGTTCCGGATTTGCCGTTCCGCGTTCCGGCTGCCGGTCCGGCCGTTCCGGGCCCCGTTCCGACTGCCGTTCCGGTTATGCCTGGGAAGGGAACACGTTCCGGTCATGTTCCCGTTTCGAGGAGGCGCCGGGCTTGGGAACGCGTTCCGGGAACGGGAAGGCCCCGTTCCGCCCGTTCCCTGTTACTGCAAGTAATTAAAACAAGTACTTGCTCTGCCAATAGAGCAAGGGGACCCATGAGGGTGGTTGGTTTAGAGTTTGGCATCTCAAGTGAACTGCCCAATGTGATCCTATTATTTAGTTTGGCTTTCAGGTATTTATTTTACTTATTTGTCAAAGTCTGGTTAGGGAAATTCACCGAGGTTGCTATACAAGCAACCCTCAGTCCCCCATTGTATTATCATCATTCATTGCCAAGGTTGGTTGGTTTAACAATATCTCTCTCTCTCATGTATTCTCCCCGCATGTGTACGCTTCCGCATCGTCGACTTTGACAAGGTATTAGAGCTTTGTGCTCGGGTGATCGCAATGCGGGAGAGGATCAACCCAAGGGAAAAGATAGCACCACGGAGAAAAGGATTTGGAGAAGGCAAAGCATTGAAGAGGCAGATCGGCATACTTTGCTCCTATTGCATTCTTTTTTGGAGCGTCCGAAACGCAGGCTAGTTTGGCGTTTTGAAAGGTAAGCAAGTCGACATCTTGTGCTATCTGCAGCGTTTTGAACGCTGGCTGGTAAGGGCTCCATTGACAGTTTGCAGCGTTTTTGAAACGCAAGAAGCTACAGAAGGGCGGCTAAGTAGGCAGAGCTTGGAGAGCAAATGTCCTAGTTCGTTAGAGGACAAAGGCAAAGGTCAGCATGGCAAGGATGGCAGTACCAGTACCGAAGTACGACCACAATTGTTATAAATGTGACAAGACGCTTTGTTTGAGTTGGGAGTTTGAAGCCAAAGGCAAAAGCAAGAACTCACATGAAGACAAAGACAAAGGCAAGATGGACAGAGATTACGGTAATAAAGATTTGAAGAGGAGATCAGCATGACGCACGTGGCGATGGCCACAGTGGCCTCGACGTTAGATTTCTAGTCAAAGAACAGTTGTTGCCACTAGCTTCAGCAAAGAGAGGCTTGTGAGTGGCAGAGGGGGGCAAACAGTGCTCCGTATAATTAATTTGGACCCTTGTGTTGGAATTCAAGTTATCGGTGTTCTGACCCGTAGGTCGGAGTTCAAGGCACATGCATCTGGCAGGGAACCAATCAGACGTATGTAAAACACTATGGATGAGTGTGCACCAATCCATTGTTGTTGGTTGGATTATGGACAGGATGTGTTTCAAAGTTCTTGTATGTGCTGTTTTTGTTCTCATAGGCCACATGGGCCTCTTTGAGACATCAGGTAGTCTTCCTTTTGTGATAACAATTTTTCTCTTTTCTTCATGCCTCTTACTATATTGCTCATCTTCAAGCATGTGCATGTGAAGGCCTCTGAATAGGTTCATTGACTAGAGCTGGATGCAATGATTACGTTTGTGCTGAGTAGTTAACTTTTTACTTTCTTTTAGGTCACAAGAAGTGTGGATACAGACTCAGGACGGTTGAGTCCACAGGAGCAAAGCACAATTGATGCAATCGTTGCTGCCAGGTACTTTGCACTATTTATTTAGTAGACAATGGTCCTTCTAGAGAGCTACATAGTTTTATGTTAACACTAAGGTGCTTAATGTAATTTCCCTCATTAACCAAGCATAGCTTTTATAATTAAGATCCTATAAAGCCAAATGGGCATGCTTGGGACAATGGAGGAGAAATCCACTCCTACCTGTTGCAAATGGCCGAGAGGAGACTTGACAGAGGGGTACATTAAGTGAGCATGGAAACTGATGTGATCAATACTTAAACTGTCAAGAGGCTAGCCAGAAATATAATTTTGTATGTTTGAGAAATTGAAAACTTACAGTCTCTATGATTGAAAATTACAGTCTCTTTTTTTTTGAGCTGGCTGTTTACAATCATCAATGCCGAAGATGGGATTTTTTTGGAGATTTAGTCATCTTGATTGAGTTAACTGTTTCAATAATTGATAGTGAAGATGGGAAGGTTTTGCGACTTGAAAGTACTGTTCGGAAAAAACCTGTATCCAAAACATACACGAATCCTTCTAAGCCAATTTTTGAACGAAAATTCTACAAATCAAATTATAATTTTGGCTATATTACACTATCTGCTTTCATCAACTTTTCACTCTCCTCTCAACTGGCTGTCTTGAATTTCTAACTGGCGCAAGGCTAAGCTGAGACACCCTT
>NC_140957.1:109903975-109953975 GCF_014529385.1 Adiantum capillus-veneris
CATGGTATCAGAGCCAGATTGTGTCTGAGGAGCTTGGAGCGGCAACCAAGAGTAGTAGAATAAGTGGTTTTGGGATTCCTGTTGGGAGCCATTGCAAAACGACCTCTAATCGAGTTGCTTCCTTTTGGAAATTGTACGTTTTTTTTAGTTTGTGCAGCCAAATTTTTAATCTTCGCGTGTTTCGACCCCCCTTTTGGAGTTAGTGCATTTGCATGTAGAAATGCTAGGGTTCGAGTTTTCACACATTTACGTTTTGGTGGCACAGAAAGTTTGTTTTTAACTGCAATGTTCACATATATTGTTTATTACTTTAGAAAGTACATGTATTTAGGCCTTCTCCGGGATGTGCCGCATCTCCCCCTCCTCGGTCTGTAGGGCCAATATGTTATATTCTATCTAGATTTTGGAAGTCATTCGAATGGCTATTTTTAACATTGTTAAAAAAAAGCATGTACATGAGGCTCTACTTAGTGTGGTGCTTTTTGGGGTATTTACATTCGTGCTACAATGTAGGTGTGAGTATCTACAGTTCTTGCATGCACATAGCAATCACTCTCTATTATTTCCATTCAACTCTCAAAGCTTCTAACCAAAACACGCATCTAGGAAACTTTTGCTATGTATTGTAATCACTATAGTAATAAAGAAATTTGAACATCTACCTTGTAATAGTCGAAACTATTGATATGCATAACCTCTTCACTTGCCTATAATTAAAACACTTATAAAAAGAAACATCCTCCTCCCAGTTCTCACCTTGTACCCCTTGATAGTACCATGGAATCTCACAAAACATGGAGTTCCAAAGTTGGTTGCCACATAGAACCACATACACTGCCTTTTGCCATTGTGACTTTTCCGACTTCCCCTTGGGACAGACCGTGGCATGCCTTCTAGATAAGCAATGAAATAGTGTCTTGCTCTTAGATCTCTCAGATACTCATTTAATAAAGGAGCTCGCGGCCCCTTGACTTGTTCAATGGCTTCAAGAAGATATTTTCTCTTATGATAAACATGAAAAAATGCATGTGATGCGCTAGTTGAAGTATGTAAAGTGCATTGTGGCTTGTGCAATGTCTTTGGTGCGTTACCATATGCATGTGGTAGTGATGTGTGTGAACACACTAGGACCGTCGAGGCATTTTTTCCCTCTTTAGGAGGGTTTTTCCCCGTGCATTGTATATACGTCTATCACTCTAGGGCTATCTATCTTTCCATTACATACTAAGCAATACACTCTCTATTGTGTGTCTTTAGCTTCCTTCGTCTTCTCCAAGCTGTATGCGTTTCTCTGCAACCCTAATTCCAACAATTGGTATCAGATAAGGTCGCGCCCTCCCGACCTTAGTCGCCAGCTGCTCCAACACATGAAAGTGAGGTTCTCCGATTTCAGTGAGGTTTGGCGAGCGTTCGCAGGTCGACAAATATTTTGAGAGAGCTCGTAGAGTTTAGTCTGCTCAAATTTCTGATTCGGACTCATTTTAGCTTCCATTTTCACTACACGCAGGTCTGCACATGCAATTTTGTCATTTTGTGCAGAATTTGTGTCAGTGCCGTTTTTTGCATAACAGGTACCTTACAGTCTTCTATGGTTTGTGCTATATAGCACGTGTTGTTCCGGCTTCGTTTCTCTTTTTGGGCAGTTTTCACATCAGGTGCAACATTTACCTTGGCTGACAACAACACAGATGTGTTCAAGATGTTTGTTGTTGAGGACAGGTAGGATGGGGACAATTACCCTATGTGGGATTATATGATGCAACATGTTCTTATGTCAAAGGGCGTCTTGAACATTGTGGAGGGCATTGATGTACGTCCTGGTTCTGAGGATGTAAGTGATGTTGAGCATGTTGCAGGTCCGGCTGCAAGGATTGTTGCTATTAGAGTTGTTTTGCCTACGACAGAACAAGCTCGTTGGGATGTAAAGGATGCGCAGGCTCATGCGTTGATTGCATTGTCTGTGAAGCATACTATTACTCCTCACATTCGTTCAGCGAAATCTGCAAAACAGGCTTGGGATATTCTAGCAAGTCTTTATGCAAGCCGCAATGAGGCTAAAATTGCTTTGCTGCGTTAAGAGCTGGAATCAAAGATTATGCATGAGGAAGATGATATGGACACTTTCCTTGCTAGTGTCAAGGATATCAATGAGCAACTTATTTGTGCAGGTGAAGTCATTTCAGACAGTTTACTTGTACAGACTGTGCTTGATGCCTTACCAGATTCTTACCAAACTTTTGCTAGTACTTGGAGACTTATGACCCAAGGAAATCCTGAAGCTGTCAAGTTTGATGCATTATGCACATTGATGTTGTTTGCAAGAGTCACTTTTCAAAAAAAACAGGACTAGGCAGCGTGCAGTTGAATTGGCTTTTATTGTTTCTCAAAGAAAGGGTGGTAACAGCAATGCAATCACTTTTTATGGTTCTGCTGCGAGGGGCAAAACTTCAGTTCCTAATACTTCTGCTGGAAATTCGTCTGGAAATTCTGGTGATACGGACAAAAATGAGATGTGTTGCCATTATTGTAAAGCTAATGATCACTTGATCAAGCAGTGTCCTAAGTTGAAGTCCAAAGAGGCTAAGAAGAAAGAGGGTGGTTCTACTACAAATGTTGGTTCCACTACAAATGCAGCCATTGTTGTGTCTTCTGTGAAAGGAGACTGTGATGCTGATGTTGATGCAGAATGGGCTTTTAGTGCAGAGTGCACTTACAATCTTGCTGTCCATGATGCATGCATGTCAGTTGATGCAGATTCACATGTGTGGTATTTCGATAGTGGTGCTACAAAGCACATTACCTCACATCGTGAATTATTCACCTCTCTCGAGTCTGTCTCTCATGGGAATTCTATCACTTGTGCCAACAATGCCTCTTATCCGCTTCAGGGAGTTGGAAAGATTGTGCTTACTATTGCAAACGGCAGTTCTTTCACACTTGTTGATGCACTTTACGTACCTGGGATCAAGAAGAATCTTTTGTCTGTATTTGCACTTGCTAGACTTGGACTTGTAGTCAAATTTGTGGATGACAGATGTACAGTTCATGATCTCAGTTTTAGTGATGAAATTGTTGCATCCGGCATATTATGCCGTGGGCTGTATAAGCTCACTTTGTATGACAAGCGTGGGTAGAAATTTGCAAATGTAGTTGTGGATTCAAAGGCTATTTCAAATGCAAAACTTTGGCATGCATGTTTTAGTCATCTGAATTTTGCCAGTTTGCTGCGTTTGCAAAAATCTGATATGGTTGCTTCTTTGCCGCCTCTTGAAGCACCTGTCAAACATATTTGTGAAGGCTGTATTTTGGGTAAGATGCAGTGTTCAAAGTTTCCAAAGGATGGTTCGGTTAGGGCCACATGCAGGTTGCAGCTTGTGCATAGTGATATTTGTGGACCCATGCAAACTCCGTCCTTGGGGAATTAACTTTACTTCGTGACTTTCATTGATGATTACTCCAGGTATGCATGGGTATGTCCGCTTAAAGCGAAGTCCAAAGTTTTTATGTGCTTCAAACAATTTCTGGCTATGGCTGAAAATGTATCGAAATGTACTATGGACACCCTCCGTTCCGATCGAGGGGGGGAGTATATGTCTCATGAATTTAATGCATTTCTGGCTAGTTGTGGGATAAAACACCAATATATAGTGCCTTATACGCCTCAACAAAATGGTGTAGCTGAGAGGAAAAACAGGTCACTTACGAAAATGGCATGATGTATGGTCAAAAGTCAAGCTTTGCCGCATTCTTTTTGGCTTGAGGCCATCATGTGTGCCACTTATGTACTTAACAGGTGTCCTACAAAAGCTTTGCAGTCTATTACTCTTTATGAAGCATGGCATGATAGAAAGCCTTCTATTGAGCACATGCGTGTTTTTGGTTGTTTAGCATATGCTTTGGTGCCACAAACACAACGTAGAAAATTGGATGATAAGGCTGTTAAATGTATTTTTGTTGGTTATAGTGCTGAAAGCAAAGGTTACAAGTTGTATCATCTGCAAAAAAAGTTTATTCTGGTTTTACAAGATGTAGTGTTTGTGGAAGATTTTGTTCAACCCTTGCTATCGTACTAGAGATAGTAATGTAAGCTTCATAGGACATTTATGACACTGTTGCCTCTTTTCAGTGGTAGATACGAATGTAAATTCCAATGAGGCAAACATACAGCCTATGGGCGTTTTTGAAAATGTTACAGATCAGCCTATGCAGATGTACATGATGTACTTAATGAGGAAAGGGTTGAAAATGAGTAGGCTAGAGGTATGCCAAAATGGCTGGTGCATACATTGCGTGACAGTAAATTGGATGCACCTTTGTCTAGTCGTACTCGTTCAGGCTCTAGCCATGCATCGTATGCATCAGACTAGCTTGGAGGCATCGTATGCATCAGACTGTTATGCTTTGGACGTGTCTAGCTTACATGATGTTGAGGAACCTCTGTCTTTTGATGAAGCACAAAATTCAAAAAATTGGATAACAGTCTGATGCATCGTATGCATCAGACTGTTATGCTTTGGACGTGTCTAGCTTACATGATGTTGAGGAACCTCTTTCTTTTGATGAAGCACAAAATTCAAAAAATTGGATGACTGCCATGCAATCAAAATATGATGCACTTATAGAAAATGACACATGGACTTTATGTGATTTGCCTCCTGGAAAAAAGGCCATTGGTACAAAGTGGGTTTACAAGTTGACATGCAAGTCGGATGGTTTTTTCAAGAAAGGACAACAGGATAAGGTGTGCAAATGTAACAAACCTTTGTATGGGTTGAAGCAATCTCCTCGTGCTTGGTATGAGAAGGTTGACACTCGTTTGGTCAAACGAGGCTTCTGTAATAGTCCAAGAGAAAGCACATTGTATGGAAAGCGTGAGGGTGATATACTTCTCATTGTTGTTCTTTATGTGGATGATTTGCTGATCATTGGTCCCAATGACGCACATATTGATGAATTTAAGGCTGGTTTGAATACTACTTTCAAGATGAAAGATTTGGGGCTGTTGCATCATTACTTGGACATACAGTTTAAGCAGTGTGATGGTGGTATTGCCTTGTGTCAAAAAAGTTACATAGAGACATTTCTATGTAAGTTTGGACTTGAGGATTCCAAACCTATTGCAATTCCGATGGAAACAGGTTTTAAGTTGAGTCTACATGATGCTGGCGATCCTACTGATGTCACTCTTTACCAAACTGCTGTTGGTTGCCTCATTTATGTATGCAACATGAGGCCGGATATTCAGTTTGCAGTCTCAAACATCTTAACTTGTTTTATCCCAAGGGGGGATCATTGCCGCTAGACTTACATGCTTTTTCAGACTCAGATTGGGCTGGCTGTTTTGACACGCGAGTGTCCACAAGTGGTTTTTGTTTCATGCTTGGCAGTTCATGTATATCATGGTTGAGGAAGAAGCAACCTACTATGGCCACTTCAAGTTGTGAGGCTGAGTACAGGGCAATCTTCACAACTACAGTTGAGTGTGTATGACTCAGACGCCTTATGGCTGATTTGGGTGTTGGACAGGACACTGCCAACACTATCTACACTGACAGTCAGAGCACATTGGCAGTTGCGAGGAACCCAATTTTTCATGCTCGCACAAAGCACATTGAGGTGCATTACCATTATGTCAAGAAGAGGATCTCAATAGCAGAGATCAACTTGGCTTATGTGCCAACACAAGACAACCTTGCAGATCTTTTCACAAAGGCATTGTCTCGTGAGAAGTTCGAAGCTTTCTGCAAAGCTTTGGGCTTACTCCCCTTTGTGGAATGATCATGTCCTCAGGGCATGGCACTTCATTTTACTCATGTGCCAGCTCTTGTTTACCGCATCACTCCAAGGGAGATTTTTTTTACCATATACATGTGGTAATGATGTGTGTGAACAGACTAGGACCACCGAGGTATTTTTTCCCTCTTTAGGAGGTTTCCCCCCCCGTGCATTGTATATACGCCCATCACTCTAGGGCTATCTATCTTTTCATTTCACACTAAGTAATACACTCTCTGTTGTGTGTCTTGAACTTCCTTCATCTTCTCCAAGCTGTGTGTGTTTCTCTTTGCAACCCTAATTCCAACATGGTATACCTTGTATGTTGGTCACAAAAAATGTTATAGATACATGCTTGAATGATAGCTTTTTTGAGCGGTTTATTATCTTGTATTTTAACTTGCTTCTTACTCTTGGGATCTAATCCTCAAATAAATCCCCACACTTGCTATATTATATCTAGTCCATTAAGTTCGAGAATCACATTTCATAGTGAAAGATATATTGGTGAGTGTCATTGAGCACTTGTCTCAAAATCATTCAATTTTTTCCCTTCTCTTGTGTTAGAACAAAGGTCCTAAGGGCTAGGAGATTGTGGCTAAGGGCTAAGACCATGTGGGAATAGGGGCTAGAGGGATCCCTATTCGTGGTGAATGTATGACAAGGGATCCTAAGTATAGGGGTATGTTTTAGGAGAGGTTGGGTGGAGATGATGCATTCTTAGGTATAGTCTCTTACAATGGTATCAAAGCTTCTTCAATCTTACTTTTCCTACTTCTACTATGCGTGAATGAGGTCGAAATTCCAAAAAGGTGCATCAATGCTATCTTGGGCTTCTTTCTCACACACACATGAAGGTTCTCTTACAGACAAAGGGTGGGGGGTGACTTGTAGACAGAGGATGTAGATTGACTTACACAAAGCATAGAGCTCTCGGACTTGTTGGGAGGAGCCATTCTTCCTCGTTCATTCTCATCACTGGCACGATTTGTAATGACAACCATAGCAATTGAGAGGAGTGATGCAAGTTGGCGATGTTCCCTTCCCATGCTAGTTGACAAATTGATTGTGTCAGCACCCCTCATAGAAGGCCACCATGAAGTTGCTCTCAACACTCAAGGGGTCACTATATGTAAACGACCCCTCACAGATAACCTAAAAAGGTTCGGGCCATGGGCTTAGAGGACTTATACAACTAAATGCTCCCTAGATCGTATCTTGTGTCGCTTGGAGGTTTCAAGTATACAACTTAATGCTCCCCAGACACCCAGTCTACGTCGTTCAAAGGTTTTTCAGCATACAACAAAATGCTCCCGCTCCCCAGACACCCGGTTTGCGTTGTTTTGAGGTTTCCGACATAATCAAACATCAATTTTTGGCTTCAATACTCCACCCATGAGTAAATCACAAATCATCGAAATCAATAATAAAACGAGAGTTTGGCAATTTTCAAATTGGCACCAAGACATGTTTTGAAACAGATACAATCCATTTCAAACATTACTTTTTCGAACAAAGTTTAAAAGATATCTAAACACAAAAAATTAGAAAAATCATTCAGGGCTTTGTTTAGACTGTCGAGCTTTGAGAATGACTGGCTTGTCCTTCTGGATCAAAGTGATTGTATGGTTTTAAATATGGAGTGTTGCATCATTCTTGTCATGCCAACTTCCAAGGCATGCCCAAGAAAGTGTCGAAATCGCCCACAACTTCATGATGTGGAGATTAAGTTTTCCTTGGTATTACCGGATAGTTACAAGAAGAGCAAAAATGAGTGGCACCACCTTCTAAGTTTGCCCTGTGGCTAGCTCGACTTCGAGTTCTCCACCCCATGAATCATAATTAAAATCCATCTGCTTGAGGAATTCAGGATGGATGAAATTCTTGGTAGCTCCAGGGTAAACGAAGATCAAGGCCTTTAAGCCATTGATTCTGCCATAAGATTTACACAATTCATTTGAGCTTTCAAGATTAATTCCATAAGTATTGGGTACCAATGGAAAGCTCTCTTAGACAGAGTTGGCCCCGAACTTCGTGCAAAAGTTCTCTTGAAAGATTTCCAAGTCCTTGGAGCATGTGGTAGTGTCGTGATTGAACTCCACCACTGCATAGTATTATCCTTGAGAAATCCCACAGCTCAAGAAATCTTTGATTCTTGCGTATAGTTCCTCAACACATAGATGTTGTCAAATTCTTGGAGGAATTGGAAGACTTTCTTCCGATCTTTTACACCAGAAAAGGTGAAAAATTTGATTGTCGTTCCGCCATCCTTGAAATCCTTTGGTTGGTTAGGCATAAACCTTGGATATAGATAATAAGGATATCCATACGGGCTCCAAGATAAATAAATTTCTTAATCTATCTCAATAAATTTCAAGTGTGAGTAAACTCTACATAAAGCAAGATATCTTTAAAAACACTACCTAAATCACCTCCAAGTGTGAGTGTAACTCCACACATGGCAAGCAATTAAAATCCACTACTTATATAAATCTCTTCTAGGTGTAAGAATACCTCTACACAAAGCAAGAGATTATTATTTAATCTAGCTAAATTGTCTGCAGCGTGAGTATTTACACATGACAGACAATCATTACATAAATCTAACCTAAGTAGTTCCAGGTGTGAACATAATTCAACACACAACAAGTAACTCCTAACTTTAACTATCTAATTTAAGTTACTTATAAGTGTGAACATAGTTCAACACAAAGCAAATAACTGCTAACTTTAACTATCTTAAATCACTTCCAAGTGTGAGTTTCCTCTACACAAGGCAAGTAATCACTAACCACTTACTTGATTTACCTCCCAGTGTAAGATATACTTCACACAGAGCAGACAAATTTTAAAATCAAAACTCCATAGCCTAAAAAAACTACATTTAACTAATTCAACTTTTTATTGAAAAGAATATATAACTAAATTTAAATAGTTTTTTTTATATATTTTTTGATGTTTTAAAGCTCACTTATAGATGAGATAAGGGGGAAGAGAGATCAATAGAATGAGGAAAACAATCCGTTTTCACAATATATAAATGACTATATTTCGATCAAAATACATATTTCAATCAAAATTCTATGAAGTTACACGATATGGTGTTTTTGTTGATGTGGCACCATATAATACGGTCAAATAAAGATAGGTGTCATATAATATTCCGTCTAAACGTATTATACGTACATCGTACAACGTACAATGCAACTTAGTACAATTGTGGTGGCTTCGCTTTGGATGCCAGAGAGAGAGAGAGAGAGTCCACCCTTCATATTTGAAGACCCTAGGCCCATCCAAAAGCAATACATAAAAATCATATCCTCTAAAAGCATTCGGTCTCCAAAAGCATACACCTTATGGGCTATTTGTACAGAGTGCCATGTCAGCAAGCTGTCAGCACAAAACATGAAACTATCCATATAGTCTACCACATTAACGGGTTAACCCAATTTGCGGAGTGTCCATACAACAGCTACACTAGTAGGTCCTTATGCAAGGTTAATTTTGTGTGTGGGTCATGCTTTATTAGGCCCCATCGAAGTGGGTGCCATAAGTTGGTAAAACTTTATTATTTGGCCCACCCGGCAAGGATTTGTAAGCTGGCAAGACCTTCACATTTCTATGCTTCTTCTAGGGTTTCAGCTCCTCGTCTAGGATCTATAGGTTGGCTAGGATTAAGCCCTGAGGAGCCCTACCCCTTCGAGTCTTTAGTGGCTTGGCACTTTAGCAGTTTGTGATAGAGCTCAATGTTATTGAGAGGTTGTTCCTAACACGATGCAACCATTAGATTATGTGATATTCACTGTTGATTTGAGTTGAGAAGCATTAATGGCTTTAAATGAGTGTTATGCGTAAAATTGGATAGCTGACTCAGGTGCTAGTTTTCATGTTACTCCCCATAGGGAATGGTTCTCCAGTTATGCTTCTACATACGGTTCGATCAAGCTTAGTGACTCGTATCTTGACATTTGTGGCATTTGTAGCAGGGATGTAGAGATACATAAGGCTCAATTTGCATGGCCACCTTGGTGGACGTACTCTAGAGGACATCTCTTCCATTTGGACCATACTCGGTGTAGGCGCTCGGGCACTCTTGGGCCACCTACTCGCAGGCGCCCAATGTGGACACATCAGCTAGCGAGGGTGGGGCTCAAACCACCAAGTCCATAGAGGTATCATTCATCGTACAGAGTGTGTCTATCATATGGCCACCCCTTTTAGAGAATTTAAGAGCTACCACACAACAGTTCTTTGGGTGACCCAGGAGCGATCGTGGGCTAGGGCTAGTGATCGTCTAGTGGCCAGCCAAGCGGCTAGTGGCCAAACTCACGAAGGGCTTCCCTAGGCCACTAGTATCGGATATTTTTAGTTGCCCATGAGTTGCCTTGGCTAGATAATTTCCAATAGATGTGTGGTGGCCGTGCCGTGTGATGCCCTCGGCTTGTGGATATAGATAGAAAGATGTGAGTAGCCAACATAAACGTGGTGGTCGTACGATGGCCTCATCTTGTGGATATAGATAACACAATCTGAGTAGCAGATAAAAGTTTCCATATGCTTGCCTTGTGCGTGAGTCCACTATGTGTCACATTTTGAGCACTTGCCTACACTCTTGAGAACTATCCTTTGCATTAGGAAAATTTTGGGGTCTTGTTTGGGCCCTGTAAAAGTTTCCACCTCAGCAATTTTTTGTGCAATTCTTTTAGCACAAAAGTATTTTGAAGTTATAGAGAAAATGTATCAATAAGGTAAAACAAAGATTTCGTGTTGCAATGATTGAGATTTTGCTAAAAGTTTGTACCTTAAAGGATCTTACAAGATCTAAATAGACATTCTACTTTGAAATAAGAGAGGAAAAGTTCAAACTCATTTGAGCTAAAAAAAAATTTGGCGGCAACACCAATCTATTTCTATGAGAAACTTTTACAAAGATCAACCATTTTTCTAAACAATCCTTGATTATGGAGAATGCACAATCTAACAGCCAATCTTCTTTACTCGTTAAGTGTAAATATCATCTCCATATAGACATAGACACAAATTGCAATAACTTGGTGATGAGAATACACAACAAGCAATGATAAATCTAGAGATATTAAAGCAGCAACAAGCATCTTTGTTCAATTTATCGATGCAAAACAGTAAGCTTCTGCAAGAACAAACACTTTTGAAGAACAAAATATTATCCTCCAAAGAAACCATTGCTGAGCTTGAAAAGGAGGTGAAAAGGAAGAGGATAAAAACCGCCCCACTTGGTCTTCGTCAAAGATGCAGAAGTGTTTCCAACATTGAAACCCTCAAAGTTGGAAGTGGAGGTCTTAAGCACAGGATTCTATACCGTTTTAGTACATATTCTTATTGTAACAAAGTATTGATTATTAGCTAATCAAAATTATGTTTTTACAGAGGCATGCTTCATCTTGAAAAGAAAAATATTGATCCTCAAATGGCCAAATCTTCATATTCTTTTTTGATTGCATGCCTCAAAGTTCAAGAAGATAAAGCAGGATATAATCAATGCTTTTCTACAAAGCACAACCATTGATACTTTAGATGTTCAAAGTGTCATAGATAATTGTGGCATCAGTCAAAAAGGATATTCAAGCATCTTCAAATCAGTAAAGAGCCAGCTCAAAGATAAAAAGGTCTCATCTTCTGTCTTACCTATACCAGCTCATGTATGTCAAGCACGACAAGGTCTCAACAATGAAGTTCCACAATACTTGGGTGATTCATATTTCATCAACCAAGAATTTAGAAAAGCTGGACAACTGGTACACTTTAATGAATCGTCTAATATCTTTTTCAATTTGCAAAATCTTCAGAAGAAAATTGTTTGCGGGTCGTCGCGACGGACGTCCATAGCATAGCTCTCAAGCATCAACATATTTATCAATACAAGGGAAGCGACTCGGATGAGGCATGGAAACTCACTAGGGTGTCAATCCTAATGAAGTGAACTTGAAGAGATTCAACTACTAACTCTACAAGCAAATCAACTGCATTACCGCCAAGTAATCTGCTTATGTCCTTCTACACAGCTCTACAGTCATTACGTCAGTTTACCATGCAAATCATATCAGAATCGCACGAAACTTGAAAGGAAGCTACAGGGGATTATCAGGAACATATCCTATCACTGTCACAACATTATGGAGAGGTACAAAGATCGCGATCGTTCGTCCCAAAGTCAGCAAAAACAGTGAACATGTGATCCTAATGGGTCGTTTTAGGGTCCATAAAGCCCCTCCTAGGGTCAAAACAACATAAAACACGCATATGGACAATCAAAACAGCGATTTAAGACCTCAAACTCGTAGTTGAAAACCTACACCGAATCTTGAATGATTACACTTGAATGGAAGAGCAAGATAAGAGGAACACAATGCAATAAACAAATCTGAATTTGGATTACCGTAGCCACAATGGCGAAGATTACAAGTTTGAACAAGAAGGAGCTCTCAAACGTACGCTGTCTTCTCAGTTTTCCATAAAAAAGATCATGTTCAAACTTACAAAAAATGACCTTTTTAGATTAGGTATTTACAAATGGCTTGTCCGGCCAAAAGCTCCTAAACTTCTTATACAATTGCTCCCATAAGAATAATCATAAATCCTTCGACAAGTTCTCGGCTTAGAGATGCTTCCTTACAACAGGAATTTACAATGGTTCCTCAGAAAAATATGATCCTTCTCTGGAAACGGCCGCTTGCTGCTTCGTCCGCCAAACACTCCCCGCTTCCTTATCCTCGCACGCCCTCGTGCATGTTCAATGCTTCGGCTGTTGATGTGGCTCCAATGAATCAAGTGTCATTGAAAAACTTCTTGTTCGAAGGACAGCTTCTAGTGCTTCTTGATGCTGTTTGAATGGATTTTCAGATAACGTGTGTTGGTATGCTACGTACCGTGCCTTGAGGTCCTTCACCATAGGATGGAAAATCCGTGAGTCAATTTCGAAGAATCCTGTGATGAAGGCCTCTTCGAATGTCTGCAAGTAGTGTGAGGGCAGGTAAATTAGCCTGGAGTACATTGCCATCAAAATGTGTCGTGGCGATGAATCCTGTAGATTCCAGCAGATGCCTCTGTGTCCTTCCAAGAATAGATTCCACGGATGATCATCGCCTTCAGTGTCTTTAAACACCTGGATGCAGGTGACGATCATCCGGGCTATCTTTACTGGAATTTGACACGCCAAGTCAGGGACATCCCGCAGCAATGTGATTGTCGAATTCAGTGCGTTGACCATGTAGGCTACTGTAGGGGGTTGCTGCGCTGTCAAGATCGGGTAATTCATTTTTTATGGCCTTGAGCCTTTCCATGTGGTGAACTCCTTCCATGTGCGTCTTTGACAGATTGGGCAGAAAGTAGGATCTATTTGTATATGTTGAGGAGCGTTGTGGTAATTGGTTAGATCCTGTGGTCGTTTGTCCAACCACTTCTGCCTCCACTTTGGGTGGTCATCGACAAGCAACTGAGCTTCTTCCGCTATTAGTGCAATGCCTTCGTAACCCCCATCTTTGTTTTGTGGCAGGGCTGGCCACATCTTTTCTTTCCATAGAATTGCTTCATGGCATAGCAGAGGAAACGGGAGGTACTCATGGCCAAATCCTTCCACCTGCTCTTTTGGTTGTAAGTATGCCAGGGCTCCTGACTCCATTATCTTCTTTTCATAGAGCATGTACTCCTTTGCTGGCCCCTTTGGCATGTCCTGAATGCTCTCATTGAGCTCATCACTTATATCCAGATTTGGCCCTTCAAATTCATGCTCTTGTTTCCCTTGGTGTGATGTTCCAGGAAAATCTGACACTTGTTGTCCGGGCAGCAGTTGTGGTTGACTTTGTGCTTTGTTTGCTTTGATTTGTTGTTGAAAAAGCAGATCTTCTTTTTCCTTTAGTAGCGTGCCACCAATCTGCTTCTGAATCTGTAATTCGGCGCTTGCTTGAGCTAGTTTCTGCTCTAGTTCTTTTAGCTTTAGCTCATTTGCCGCCGTCTGGGCCACCATTCATGATACGAGCAGCTGTCTTTGAAGCTTTTCTTGCTCTAGCTCCGCTTTTAGTGCCGCTATAGTATTCACTGCTGTGGCATCGTCAGATGTGGAGACCAATGCTCCAACAGGTTCCTGATTTGCCATCAAAGTTGTCAGAGTGCCTTTGACAGTATTGTATGAACTGCTAAGTCTCTAAAATCTTGCACTCTCGTAAGCAAGTTTCTTCGTTGCTTTCTGTACTCTTGCCATCAACTCTTGGCATTCCTTTTCTTTGGCGATCAAGTCTGTCCTAACGTCCACCAAGTCTTTGATTAGAGATTGAGCCTGCTGTCGCTCAAGGTCTCTTTCCTCTGTTGTTAGTTCTAGTTGCGCCCTCAGGCTTTCTAACTCCTCTTGCCCAGAAGCTTGCTTTTGTTGGGCCTCCTGTACCTGCCTTTCCTTTTCACTCAGCACCACGTGCTGACACTGGAATTGCCGTTCTAATTCCCTTAAAGTTTTCTTGTAATCAAATCCAGCCATTGCCTGGCAGGCTTCGTGGTATCCGATTGCTTCTGTAGGAGGTATAAAATCCTTTTGCGAGGTTGAAGAGGGAGGAGTTGGTTGTTTTTTGTTCGATGGAGAAGGGGGAGGAGGAGGAGATTTTTTAGGCGAGGGAGGAGGTGATTTGGGCGAGGGAGAAGGTGGGCTTGATTCTTCTCGTATATGCCTCTTTTTGGAAGCCTCTTCCCCTTGTTGCGAAGCAGATGCTTTCGCTTTTCTTTTCTTTAAAATCTTGATGATTCTTTGGCGGGTGAGATACGCCGCCCGTCGCGCTTCCACATTCCTTTCTCTTTGGATCTTCTTTAGCTGCTCTGCCTGGTTTGTTTCATCAACCGCGTCTTTCTCCTTCGTTCCTTCAGTGGACTGCGAAGAAATGTCCACTTCCGCAGCCTTTTTCTCTGCTTCTAACCTTTGCTTCTCTGCGCGTATGCGAGTTGCATTTTCTATTCTTTCTTGCCTTTCTCTCTCGAATCTTCTTTTTTGTGTTTGTTGTGTTGCAGCCGCTCTAGCCTGTCTGTCAGCCCCTAACTTGGTTCTTCTTTCCTCAACTCTTTGTTGAGCTTTCGCATATGCTTTTTGCAGGTCTGACTGTGGTACTGCACTTCTCTCCCTTCTTTTTCTCTCGAGCGGCTTTGTGGAGTCTTTCTCCTCGCTTTCTTCAAACTCTGATGGCCCTTTGTCTTTCGACTCTTGAGATTTTTCTTCATCATCTGTCTCCGTTTTTTCTTCATCACTCGAGCTTTTGTTGGTTTTTCTGACTCTAGGTCCTTTAGAATCTTATGTTTGTAAACACCTGAGGATCCCACAGATGAAATATGGTCAAAATCTGGCACTTAGGTACAACGATCGCGATTGTAATTCTGAGCCCAAATTAGACCAAATTTGGCATGCTTGTAGACACTGATGTTTTAAGGCTATCCCCAAAGTCTTTTTGCATTTGGATCACCAAAAGCTAAGATTTTACACTTTCTGGGTCTGTCAGGCTAGTTTTACCCAAGTGGCCTGATTTCCTTGATTTTTGATGTTTTTGGGTGTGGTTGCTTTACACAAACTTGTTTAGAATCTTATCAGGAAGGCACATGTCAAATCTTGTACAAATCTGACACTGAGGTACACCGATCACGATCGTAGTACCTGGGCCAAATCCGATGAAATTTTGTCTGCTCCCTCTGACAAGTGTTCCCTAGTGTTTTGTGCTACCACTTTGTGATTTGAATCAATATCAACCCTGTTTGGTCAGATTTTCAGAATTTCAGAGTCTTATGGATTTTTTGGCCAAAGTTATGGTTTGCTGGTTTCTCGACTCTAACTTTTGCCCAAAATCGGATTGGAATGTGATTTGCTTATCCTACTCCTAAGTACAGAACTGAAAAAACATAAGGAAATGAATCAAACAAAACTAACACGACGGATTTCGGGTGAGATTTCAGTACTCAATCGAATTAGAGAAATTGAAGAGCAAAAATGCTCTAACACAGTCACTCACAGCTCCCTAAATCTCCTAAGAGAGGATCTAGCCGGTCCACTGGCTCTAGACTCCCCTAAGCTCTAAACCCTTGTCTAGCAACCTAACTGAGGTGTAAAATGGATTTGTGGATTGATCTTTTTTAAGGAGTCTAACTGCGCACTCGGTCACTCATCACCTAAGGTGCATTCCCCGGTAGCGGCGCCAATGTTTGCGGGTCGCCGCGACGGACGTCCATAGCATAGCTCTCAAGCATCGACATATTTATCAATACAGGAGAAGCGACTCAGATGAGGCATGGAAACTCACTAGGGTGTCAATCCTAATGAAGTGAACTCGAAGAGATTCAACTACTAACTCTACAAGCAAATCAACCACATTACCGCCAAGTAATCTGCCTATGTCCTTCTACACAGCTCTACAGTCATCACGCCCGTTGAAGGGAAGCTACAGGGGATTATCAGGAACATATCCTATCACTGTCTCACAGCATTCTAGAGAGGTACAAAGATCGCGATTGTTCGTCCCAAAGTCAGCAAAAACAGCAAACAGGTGATCCTAATGGGTCGTTTTAGGGTCCCTAAAGTCCCTCCTAGGGTCAAAACAACATAAAACACGCATAAGGACACTCAAAACAGCGATTTAAGGCCTCAAACTCGTAGTTGAAAACCTACACCGAATCTTGAATGATTACACTTGAATGGAAGAGCAAGATAAGAGGAAGACAATGCAATAAACAAATCTGAATTTGGATTACCGTAGCCACAATGGTGAAGATTACAAGTTTGAACAAGAAGGAGCTCTCAAATGTACGCTGTCTTCTCAGTTTTCCATCAAAAAGATCATGTTCAAACTTAGAAAAAATGACCTTTATAGATTAGGTCTTTACAAATGGCTTGCCCGACCAAAAGCTCCTAAACTTCTAACTGGCTCTCTAATATACAATTGCTCCCATAAGAATAATCATAAATCCTTCGATAAGTTCTCGGCTTAGAGATGCTTCCTTACAAAAGGATTTTACAATGGTTCCTCAGAAAAATATGATCCTTCTCTGGAAACGGCCGCTTGTTGCTTCGTCCGCCAAACACAAATGGTCAAATTTTATAATGTGACAAGCGAGGAGGTACAAGGCAAACTAATCTTTGTGCTTAAGCTAGATGAATGTGAGATATTGAAGCAAAAAAAAGATACAACGACTCACAATAACCCTGATGAATAGAGCACTTCAAGGAGGGAGCTTTTGAGGTATATGAACTTTTAAGCTTTCTCTAGTTAATGTATCAAGTAATGTTAATAACAAAAATTCATTTATGCAGGTTGACAAAGATGATCATGACATTTTGTAATGGACATTTAACCAAACAGGTATTCTTGATGTCATTTGTAGAACAAAAAAGGGATAACTTCTTCATGTTGAAGATATTGGAAGCTTCCAAGTAGAGTGGCATCTTGCTGGTGATATCAAGACACTCAAGTGCATGTATAACGTTGCAAAAAGGTGCTAGCTCTAAATCACCTTGTCTATATTGTATGAACGAAGCACACTCTTTGAGCTTGAAGCAGTACAACCCAAAACCCTCTAGAGCTGATGATGATCCTAACTTTTGATCCATTCTTGATATTCCACTTTCACATGTCCATATATGTAGATTGCATGCATTGTGCAGGATTGTTGAGAAGCTTGTATATCTATACATTGAATGTGCTTGGAAGTTGAAGCCAAAGACTGAGTGAAGAAAAGCAATTGAAAAAATAGAGCAAATATTATCAGAGATGATCCTAACTTTTGATCCATTCTTGATATTCCACTTTCACATGTCCATATATGTATATTGCATGCATTGTGTAGGATTGTTGAGAAGCTTGTGTATCTATACATTGAATATGCATGGAAGTTGAAGTCAAAGACTGAGTGAAGAAAAGAAATTGAAAAAATAGAACAAATACTATCAGCGATGGGGCTCCACGGAGGTAAAGTAACGATAATTACTTGTCAAAAGCGTTCAACATCATCACATGAAGTTCCAGTAAAACCCTCACTTGGAGGCGTGAAAGCTCACAGGTTTTTGTCATTTCATGGTGAGCTGGGCAAAATCAAGAAGAGTCGTAATTGCTCACTGGTAAATTATGAGCAGTGGAAGAAGCTTCATAATGATATTAAAGACCGTGATGATAATGGAAAGGCTAGGAATCGCAAAGCAAAAGTGTGGATGGCTCTTGATAAGGTTTTCTGCTTACTTGACAAGAAAGAATGGATAGACAATAACAACATGAAATTAAAGCTAGCCCTTCAAGATTTTGGTAAAAGTATGCAAGATGCATGGAGTACTCAAAGCATTACCCACTGCATGGTAATTCATACTTTTCTTCTTATGACCTATTTGATTTGTATAAATATAATTTTTATGACATGCGGCATATTTTACACGATCATATGCCCTGTTCACAAAGCAAGATGGATGTCCTGCAATATGGTCCACTCAAGGAATGGAAAAATCCCATTATCAAGTTCGTGGAGCATACTTTTGACACACTCAACATGGCGGAGGAAAAAATAGAGCAAACAGCTTAAAAGAAGTATTTTTTGGTACTATAGAAGAGTCTTGCTATGAATAAGGGAGAAGAAAATTTCAAGCTCTTGCAATAAAGATATCCAAAAAAAGTCAAAAGACAACAGAGATGGAAGGATTCTACTGCAGAAGCACCCTTACATCAGTGAAGATCTAAGAGAGTGAGGGATAAAAAAATTTGGGTTCTACCTCAAGGTCGAGAACAGATTCTATAAAAATGTATACTTAATACAAATCTATTCTCAAATGATATCTTCATTGTCTTCAACATCTTCTTGACCTAAACTTGAAGTGCCCTCTTTGTATTCAACCTGCTTCAAATCATCGTGTCGAAGTAGAAATCATTTCTCGGAACGAGAAAGCTCTCTATAATGTTTAATTCCATTTGCAAGAGCATATCCAGTATATGCTAAATAACTTCCTGCAAGTGATCCTTGCATTGCATGACTATATCCAAAAACATTGATAGCACACTCTTTCTCCAAAAGGCTTACTTTGGTAGCATTTGGATGAAGAACATAGCTAGCAAGATACTTTGACAGTGTCTTGTATACAAACAGAGGTATATAACCATCAGAGGAGTACTTCATGTAAAAAATAACTAAATCGGGACAAGCAAGGTACTTAATGTAGTGCTTCAGAGCAGCGTCTTTGGTAAGATCAACGACTTTAGATGACCGTCTTAAGAACTCATCTTTTGGTGGTTGAATCTACAAACATATAAAATCAATTAATCATTAGAAACATTGAAAGAAAAAAAAACTTTAGCTTATACAAATAAAGTGCTTACCGTAATATTCTAATTTGACACAAGTTGATTGTCCTTCCAAAGATTTATTGAACTAACACTTTGTATTTTGAGATTTGGCTCCTGAATGATTGGTACATCTTTACCTTGTTCATCTTCATTTTCACTATCCGCTTCTTAAAGATGAGGATCTGTTATATTCTCTTGTGCCTTGAGAAACTCTTCTTTGGTAGGCTCTTTATACTGAAGAGATTCATTGAAACAAACCTCCAATGCTTTATGAGGCTCAAAGAAAACATCCAACTTGCCTAAAAGAGGAGTTTTCTCTACAAAATCCTGGCTCTTCATCGGTCCCAACATTATAGTTCAAGTGTTGTACCAAAATAGCATACAATTCATCCTCTCGTAAACCAAATGACCTTTGGATATCTGAAAGCATTATATATTCTCCATGGCCAAGAGGAAAGCATGGTAGAATAGGCAAGGGCAATGTTCCTTTAAAAGTAGGGTACAAAGACTTCTCCAATACAATACTGTCTTCTCGAATGCTAGAAAGTTGAAGTCTCTCAACTTCTTGCCACTCTTTTTCTACATCAAGAACTTCTTCATTGTCTTGTTCATCTTTTATCACTTCACTTGGTTTAGAGTTACTTTCATCCCTTTCTGCTTTTTCATCATCACTATCTCTTAAGAACAAAAACACAATGAGCCCCACACTTTTCTTTAATAGTCTACATTTGTGTTTGCACTTCAGACATTTTGAAAGATTTAGTTTGACATTTTTTGATAAGGCGGAATACTTTTTGTTAAGCCTAGAGGATTGTGATGGATTCTTTTGAACCAAATCTATAGTGTGAATATATTCTTCATCAAGGTATAGTACCATTCTTGAATCCACCAATTGATCAAACTCTTTGTTGTACTCCTGTAAAGCTTCTTTGTGAAAAATAAGAGTTTCTTCAAGTTCAAAAGGAGTATTAAACATTGTATAAAATGAATCATATGATTCCATGGCTCCACAATCATGTATAAATTCTTGAAATAGAATCTCGGGATTGTTTTTATTTGTAATAACAAATGTCTATATTAGAAGAGCAAGGTCATAATGCAATTATGAAAAACCTCTCTTGAATTATCGATGTATAATATACCTATGTGATTTGTATTCTAGGTAGACGTTGCCAAATTGTCATAAATAGATGAGATACCATCAATTTGAGAGTCACGTTTTCTTTTCAAATCAGTCATAACCTTTGGGCAAAGATTCTCTCTCTCTCTCTCTCTCTCTCTCTCTCTCTCTCTGGCACACACACACACACACACACACACACACACAATTCAACTATATACATGCATGTATGTATTATGTAGATCAATTTATGTGTGTATATGTGGGTGTGTGTGTGCACTTGAAATGTGTAGTAGTCAATTCAAACTAAATGAATACTGTACGACGCGATTCAAGTGCACTTAAACTATTGATGCTATAGATGCGCTTGAAATTCTTGAAAGTGACCTCCAACACAATTGAATTCATTCTTTGAGCATTTAGGTGCATCCAATGAGTAAATTATGAAGATATGTGTTGGTTTTCTTCCCCGATATCCTCTTTCATACACAATAAGTTGATATCACAATTACTGTTTACAAATAATGATTTTTTATTGTATTTTTGGACCGACTACAATCGTGGTTAGACTTTATTATTGCATTGAAAAAACCCTTCCTTGGAGTCTTGGATTCTAAGATTCTAGATATTTTTAATAAAGAAAACCTAGGAACCCCTACTCGCACAATATATTAGATTCATACTAGTAGCTTGTTAGGTTTATTAGCTTGATCTGCCAAGATTCCACGCTGTCGTGCCGCTTTTGGGCACGGGATGAAAGAAAACGTTTCATCTGCATTTTTTGAACTTTAAAAAATCTATGTTCTATGTTAGAACTTCTTATGACATCAAATAACGGAAATGTATACTTTATGTGGTATTTTAGACCAAAAGTGCTTCAAAATGGGGATTGTAGAGTTTGAAGTGCTGAGGGAATCGATCTAGACAGTGTCGGATTGCGCGGTTCTCCAAGGTCGATCGAGAAAGCGTCGGGCTTCTGGTTGAATATGGATAAGCAATCGAGGCGTAAACTAAGCGAAACATGTGCAGTTAGGGCCAATTTAGTTTTAGTAAGAATAAGTAGAGATGCTTATAGAGCAAGAGTAAGAGAAAATCATGACTCGAAACAAGAATAACATTGAAAAATAAGCTGAAAGTAGATATCAATACTCACTTGGTGCTGACAACCAGTAGATGCTTCCAATAAATTGATATCTGAAAACCATGTTACAGATCGGTTGCATACGCCATCGTCAGTATGCTTTTTGATATGCAAACCCACTTATCAGAAATCCCAACTCGATGGAAGCAATCTGTAAATGTCAGACAAATCCCAACTCGATGGAAGCAATCTGTAAATGTCAGACAAATCCCACCCTGTACAATCTACCTGCTCTTTAGTTCCCACAAATTTCCCTACCCAATCAAATGTTGGCCTGCTCTCTATCTTGCAAAACACATCCCTTTTGCACACCCTTTTTTTTTATCATAACTATACTTCGCCTTCCAAAAACCTTCCATTGGCTTGTGCTTGTTAAGTTCAATTGCGCTCTCGCCCACCTCCCACTAACCCTCCTTGCTTGTCCTTATTTATTGAGGGAGATTGAGACCCTTGAAGCCCACCCTGTATTGCCTAATCTCCACGGTAATGGCTGCCTCGAGGTCTCAAAGCCTCGCCCAGAAAGATCCCTCTTTTTTTGCGTGCTTTACCGGCGGGCTCCAAGCTTGAGAGAGAGAGAGAGAGAGAGAGAGAGAGAGAGAGAGAGAGAGAGAGAGAGAGAGAGAGAGAGAGAGAGAGAGAGAGAGAGAGAGAGAGAGAACTTCGCCTGTTTGTTTAGCAATGGCGTCTCCTCTTTTTGGGTACACAACAAGAAGAGAGAGAGAGGGTGCTCTAAGTGCGTGCATCTGTGCAGAAGCGGCCCAGTGGATGCAAGTTGCCATTTTGGCAGCGCGATGAGAGTGGACAACGATCTAACAACAAAAAATCACACTATGATGTGGTAGGTGTGTAAGGACAGTGTCCCACACCCAGTAGGGTCCCGATTTTTTAAGTAAAGGCAAGGGAGGGTACACTAGAGACCTCGCAAGTGTCCCCCTCCCCCCTTCCCCTCCGGGTGTTCATGTGAGAGAGATCCTTGAAGGATGCCAGAGGAAAAGCTTCGGTGGCTAAAGAAGCCAAAAGCCAAAGGCCGGACAAAGTGGGCTTCAAAGGGGACCAAACATTAGGAGATTTCGGAGGTCATTTGGAGGGCCTTCTAAGAAATTCTATTTCTCTCTCTAGAAAATGTTCTTAAAATATACTTGCACTTGTTGCGTACGTCCAAAAGAACAACTGAACACTTTAAAAAGTGAACCTAACTTTTCAAAAATCCTTGAAAACGGTCACTTTTTCATTCAATGCATGTGTCGTTTTCATGAAGTACACGATGCTCATTCAATATAGCTTTCATCATCATTGAAATTTAAAAAATCACAAAATTATTAGTTGGTGTTAGAATTTAAAGTTTTTGATACGGCCAATGCATAAAAAATGACCAAAAACTTAAAAAATGTCTATCTACTTGTCTCAATTTGACAGCCAGAGAGGGAGAAATTGTCAAAATACTCCTTAAAAGGAGATTTTGCCTCACGGCGCACGGGGGACCATCTAGAAAATTCCAAATGGCCCTCCGGGCACCGTGAGGCAAAAAATAAAAAACGTGGATCACGGCGTGCAGAGGGTCATCTAGAATTCTCCAGATGGTCCCTCGCGTGCCATGATCCAAAATCCCCCTTTTTTAAGGGGTTTTTTGAAATTCTCCCTCTCCGGGTGTCAGATTGAGGCAAGTAGATAGGTATTTTTTAGGTTTTTGGACGTTCCAGACGCATAGGCAGTGTCAAAAGCTTCAAATTCCAACACCAATTGATAGTTTTGTGATTTTTTTAAATTTCAATGATGACGAAAGCCATATTAAATGAGCATCGCCTACCTCATGAAATAGACATTCGCATTGAATGAAAAGGCACCCATTTACAAGGACCACTGACACCTTTTTTATATTTTTCTTAATATCAATCTATTTTTCTACGTAATGTAAGCTCTTCTTTCATTGGAGGAGCACTTTTTTGTCTCTCTTCTAAAAGGCCCTCCAAAAGACCTCCGAAATTTCCTAATGGCTCAATTTTGAGCGCACAATAGCTCGTTGGATTTGTCTTTGCCTACACTCTCACAAAAATAATTATGGTGTATGTCAAACTCCGGAGCCAAAAGTTATGGCACCATGTTTGAATTCCTATGTATCAGAATTGGGGGCCAAAGAGCAGAGTGACCGGGCCAAAAGTAGAACAATGCCACCACACGGGCTTAAGCCCACACAATAGCCACTTGAATGGAGTTATTTCAAATGAGCTAGCCATTCGATATTTCCTTCCTTTTCTTACCATTCGCAAGAGAGCGAGAGAGAGAGAGACTCTCTTTTTGCTACAGCTTCACAGAGAGGGGAAGAGTCTCTTGAGGAGACCAGACAATGGGAGACATTCAGCACGGACCCAACAGTTAAATGCGCATGGCAGACATCAAAGCCCACTTATACCAAAGGTATATTAGTAGACAAAGCCACATGACCATGAAAACACATCTCTATGCTGTTTAAGAATAGCTACCAAAAGCTTTTCCTCTTCTTCAGTAAGATCCGTGGCAATATATGCAGGTTTTGGATCTTCTCCTGGCTCCACTAGATCTATTCGTTTGGCTTTTTCAGGACCGTCATACGATGTACCCGGTTCCTTCAGTTCCCTCATTGGTTGTTGCACTATGATTTTCCTAGCTTGTATGGTATACTTCTTATAATGGGACGGTGCATCCATCTTGTCAGAACTCGTGTCCTCATTTGTTTCAAAGTCAGTCGTCTATATGTCTCTGAGGGTTCGCTTGAGCTTATTGTACTCCATTTTCCTCTTTGTTTTGGTCATTCCAGACCCTGTTTTTCCCCCTTTATGTGACTTAGTCGTTTGCATTTCGTGTCTGTTCTTCTTGTTGTTTTTCCATGGTTTAGTTTTGATAAACCGGTCAGTGACCTCGTCTTTGACACAATCATCAGCTTTGACAAGCTTTAGATATCCCGTTCTGTCATTGACAAGAGGCATCGGATTATGCTTATTCACCCTTGTTTTTCTTGTTCTCTTGGATTTATACCGCTCCTATCGACTAGGTTTTTGGTTAGGAAACTCGTAAAATCTGTCCTGTCTCGACCTGAATTTCCTATTCGTCTCTGATGCACTTGATCTCTCATCATCAGCCCTATCAGTTGGATTTCATCATCCAGTGATGGAAGGTCACCGCTTAGTGAATCTGTGAATTCCTCCTCTATTCGACTCCTATCGTTCACTACAGATATCTCATCAATTATTCTTTTACACTCGATCTCACGTGGTGGTTCGTCTTGTTCCTCGCTCTCCGATCCTGACTCAAGGATGACGCTAGCCATTTGCAACATTACTAGGTCGTATCCTTCTTCGTCACAAAATTTTGTAGGTGTGCATTCGTTAACACATACGTTCAAGGCTGACAATATTTGAGTCCACCTAAATGGCTCAAATAAATGTTCAGAGAAAGGTTCTGGGAGATAAGCCTCGTCTTCTACGAGTCTTTCCAAAACGCATTCTTCTTTGATTACGTCTCCACAATTAGATGCTCCACACATCCAGACATGCGCTTTCGTTTGCATCCATGCAGGTATTTCTTTTTTATTTACAGTGGTTGAATTAAATTCTTGCACTGGTGTTTTTGCAACGTCTCTATAGTTGTGATCCTTCATGTTGATTTTCGTTATTAGCTCTTCATGCCTTAGGTAGATTTGGTTGTACCCCCAATCTTGTATCATTTTGAGTTGACGCATAAAAGGTCATCCCAAAATAATGTCGAAGTTGTTCGTTTTTCCAAAATCCACCACAGTAAAAGTGTGCTCATAGTTAATTCCACACAAAGTTACAAATATTTGGTCCAGGATTCCCAATGGTCTCTCTACATACCCATTTGCGAGTTGCAGTTTCATTCTCGTTTTTCTGAGAGCTGGACGGTCCCAATTCTCCCAGATTTTCTTTGTAGCAATCTCCACTCTCGCTCCACTGTATAGGATAGCTATCGTTTTTATATCCTGATATTCAATAGGTAAGGTTGTATTACCCTCCTCGCCCTCATAGTAATCTCCGACCTTGTTTATGGGCACTGGTTGGGCTTTGGGTTGACCTTCCCGTTTGTTTTCTTCTCTCGTAGGGTTTTTCTGAAGAGGAATCTTTACTCCTTTGTGCTCCAAATGTTTCCCCATGTCTTGCCATAAGTGTGGTCTGACTCTCAAGAGTTTGGACAGCGTGATTGTGCATGTTATAGGTGTCGACAGCATCTCTTGAAGACTTTTTGAGTCAGCCATATGTGGAATAGTTCTCATCTAAGATGGAACTAACCTTATCTTCGATTGTGCTTCGTATTCACCTATAAATGAAGGCAGGGTTTTCAAGGATTGGGCTTTGATTTCCATCGAATCCTCCGTTCCCGCATCCGCATACATCGGCTGGATAAAATCTGTTATCCACATTAATCTCAGGAATTGGAGCAGATTGCAATGTCGCGCTTCCATTCTTTCTGTTTCTAATGGTTTCCCATAAGTGTTGTGGCCATTGTTCTTCAACTTCTGGAATTGGCATTATCGTCATTGACTTAGCGTCATCAGTCGTGTTCGGCACCACTCGATGATCCAGTGACAATATCGTTTCAGGACTGGGTCCGTTTACTTGTTTTGGTTCATCGATTTTTATTTTTTCTCGCTCTTCTTGTTTTGGGGTTCTAACCACCTTAGGTTCCATCAACGCTTGGGCTGTTTCAATGAGGTGTTTACACATTTCCAAACGCTTCGTTTCCACTTCTGGTTGAGGATAAGTTAACCATCTCTGCTCTAAGGTTTGGTTTGGTTTTAGCCTTGCTTCGTACGCTTGTAATAGAGCATCTAACGGCTCTAGCACTTTCTCAACCGAGACTGATCCCCCTGAGGACGCTTTCCTCAGCTTGTTGTTAACCTGAGTAGTTTTACTCTCTCTCTCTTTTGTTTCAATTGCTCCTTTGTTTCATGCAATTCGTTTTGCATGGCAATTTGGGTTTTCAACCTTCTTGTTTTCATCCTGTCTCGTTTCGCCTTCCAAGATTTTCGCTGGGTTCTCACGGATAAACTCTCATTTTCTGTGAGTATCGGCAACTCGACCTTTTCCTCCAAGGGTTCGTTTTTCCCTAAGTCCTTGGCTTGGGCTCTGGTTATCGCATTGATTTGGATCATGGGATCGGTTTCTGATCTGCTGCTTGCACTTGGTATCACCCCCACAATATTCATAGTTGCTTTTCCCTTGTTGTTCGGATTCTTTGGGCAATCTGCAGCCCCAAAAATTTTCACTCTTTCGCCTTTGAAAGGGCAGTTACGCTCCCAATGATCCGTACTTCCACAGCTATAGCACTGTCCAATTGGTGGTTGATTTTGAGGAGGTGGTCCCATAGGTTGTCCTGCTCTATTAGGATATCCTCTTGGTTTGTAATTCTGGTTCGCAATGAACATTAACGTTCTTTCGTCTACCAAATATTGATCTCTCGAAGGTTGTGCTACATACGTCGGTGGTGCCATATACTCGCTATTTCCCTACGGTTGATAGGCTTTGTCTGCGTACATTTGTGATTCAGGTTCTGTTGCGTAAGGCTCATTCGGTTCCTCATATTAAGAAACTTGAAGTGTACTATTTGTTCCTGGTGATGATTCACAAGGTTGAGCATACCTAATCATGGCTCTATTTTCCTGTGGTAATGGAGGTTGTTGACCCAACATAGGTTGAGGTCTGTCTGCTTCTGCTACCAGATTCATATTTGGTCCAACTTGATATCTTGGAGGAGGTGGTTAGGATGGTCCTGCTGGAGGTCCATACGGTCTTTCCCTCACATAGTTTTTGTTATAAAAGCACTCTTCCGTGCTATGATTTGTCCATTTTTGCTCTATGGCGCACCATTTTAGTACTCGTCTATTCACAACTGGTGCTTTCGGCTGTTGTGTGCACCACGGCGTCGGATGATCCCCCCCCCCCCCCCTGCATATGTCACACTTCCTCGTCTGAGACTGTCTCAACATCGGATTTGATCTCATATGTTGCTGCATTCTCTTCGTTACCTTCTCTATCAATTAATCAGTTGTCGGCATCAAGGACGCTTGAGCATCTTTCTTGGTAGAGGGTTCGCTTTTAATCGATGAAGAGCCACTGGTTACTGAATCAGTATCCTCTGACACTTCCCCATATGCTTTGCAGTTATCGACAAGATATAACGCTTCTCTTGTAACCTGTTGAAATGTGCTACAGGACTTCAAGTGAAGGTCCTTTTTCAAGGTTTCATTCCTAAGTCCTTCAACGAAGAGCACAGACAATCTCTCGTCCTGCGGTAATTCCTCCTTGGGCATCTCTCAATGTATTGCTTGAATCTCAAGGTTTCTTCCTTCACTTTTTCATTCTCCCTTTGTTTAAAAGCGTATATCTGCGATACAATATTATGCTTTATACCCCGTTTTGAGAATTCTTCTGCGAACTCGCGCAATACATGTTCAATATTCGGACAAGTTTTAGGGTTTAAAGGTTGAAACCATGTTAGGGTAGTCTCTTCCAAGGTCAGCTCGAATCCCTCGTATTGAGAATGGAAATCAGTGATCTGTTCTGCTCTTAAGACTTGCTTGAAGAGCGATACATGGGCATATGGATCCCCCGATCCACTATACTTCTTTGGCACACACTTTGCTACTTGGGATGGCCTGATCCGTCTATGGTCTACGGTCAATCTCATTGCTCCCGTGTCTCGACTTAATCATTCTCGTGCATCATGGAGGTCGTAGGTTGCTCTCATTGGCTCCCCTACCCCAAATCTACTACTAGGAGGCAAATGTGATGGGGTGGCTGCAAATGTCTGACCTACAGCCGTATGTGTAGAGATAGGAACTACTCTACCTCGATTCGTAGCCATTGATTCTCTGGAATGTAACGTTCCCATGGGGCTTGGCATCGAATAATGAGGTCGACTGAAAGAATTGGCTACATGAGTCCTCCCTCCACCTGTGGTCACGGGTTCTGGCACAACAATTGTAGGTGTTGGTCTTAGTGGGCTTGGAGTGACATAATACTGATGAAGTGGTCCCCCAAAGTACGTATATCCTTTCAACTCTTTTTTATCGATTACTGCATATCGTCTTCCATACTTGTCGTATGTGGCAATTTTCATTTCTGCTCCCTCGGTGTAGGTGAAAACATAAAGTCTTTTCTGCTCAGTCATCTCTCCGACGTAGGGTTCCTTGCATCTATAATAGAGATCTTGCTCTTCATTATTATACTTGTATAACCCCAAGTAGAAATTATCAGTGTTGACTCTCAACGTTTTGTTTTCTCGCCTTAATCTCGCATTAGGTGAGCTCATTGTTGGTGCCTTTTCCTCATGTTTCTCGTCTATTTTGGCTTTTGTGTCCATCAATCCCCACTTGTCTACAATGTTAGGATTCAGGACTACCAAGTACATGATACCCTCGTCATCTAGGTACCTGTCTCCGCTATAGCTCACAGGCACTAAGTCCCTGAACTCACTTGGTCTATCTTCTATTTTCACACAGTAGCGGTCCATACCATCTTTGTAAATCTTGGCACCTTGCTTGTTGTCATATTGATACTTGATGAACAATAGCTTTAATGTGGCCGAGGGGTCTGATAGTCCTGCTACCATGTTTTCCCTTTCATTTAGTTTTGATTGTCCCAAGTGTTCTGTGACATACTCGAAAGATCTTTCCGAAGAAGTATCGGAGCTGCCTTCTTCAAGGATCGGCTCTAACGGTCATACTATCCCTTGGTTTACACTCTCCTCCATTGATACAACACTTATTTGATCCGCTAAATTTAGGTATCTGGTGTTGATTTGTTTTCCCGATCTCAAAACCATGAAGAAAGTGGGATTTACTGACTGAATCCAAACCTCTTACCTAGAGATGGAATGATCTTCCAATTCCTGCGATTGCATGGATTGTTACTTGATCGGTCTCTGCAAACGAATACACTGGATGGCTATGAGATCACTGTATCATTCCAACTATCAGCAGATTCAACACTTTCACAATGATCTCAACACAATTTTTCTTGCAGATTATTGACAATATGTCCAATTTGAGTTTTGACAACTTCTGATATGTTAAATAGTCTAGGTCTATGAACAGGTCAAAAATGAGTTATATCTGGGCCAGAGGTACACCGATCGCGATCGTAGTTCTGGGACCAAATTAGATGAAACTTCACTAGCTTGTTCACTAGGCTATTTTAAGACTACCTGCCAGAAACTTTTGTATTTGGACTCAAAAAAGTCAAGTTTTTACCATTTCTTGGTTGGAAGTGCCTGTTTTCCCAAATTTATCAATTTGACTTGATTTTGATGTTTGATTTGGGATTTGAGAGATACTTGGGGTTGTCCTGTGTACAAGCTATCCCTCTGTATGGTTCCTTCTCAGTTTTGATGTGTTTTGGTCTACTGAAAGTCAATTTCTAAGCCAGTTTAGAAGTTTTTGACTCGGATGTGTATTCAGATGGTTTGACAGGTATTTTGAGTGTTAGAAAAAAACCGAGGTCTAGTGTATTTTAACTGGCTGCAATTATAAATTCCTAGTTAGATTTTGAGCTTGCCTTTAAGAAAACTTGTAAATTTATAGAAGTTTTAGTGTAATTACCAGCAAAACCTTCGAATTTTGACCTAAAAACTGAGAGAATTTCAAGTTTCCCCTTATTTTGATCGGTTAGGGAAAATGTATTTTTGTAGCCCCGACCACTAAAATCTTGGGAGAGCTAGACGTCCATGTCTACGAGGGTAACCACAATAGCAACAGAGGCTCCATCTAAGCATCATGACTATTCTAGCACGATATGGAAGACACCCTTTACAACTATTTACAACGGTGGACATTGACATTGCTCTTCAACATGAATTATACTTTCTCGGACAATGCCCGACATCGGGCATCCTTCAACATTGACAATGATGACAATGCTTTTAGTTTGACAATTATAGTGTTTTAGTTTTAGTTTTTTCTAGTAGGGGGTACCGGCTGAAATTAATTCAAAAAAACGAGGGATAAAGGGAGATGCCCCTTAGTGATTAAAGAGGGAAAGAAGGAAAAGAAATGAGATGGCGCGCGATAGGAGAAGAGCAGCCGGGCAACTATGTAGTAGGAGACGAGAGGAGCAGCCAGTCGGCATTATGTAGTTGCCGTTGTAGAGTCGGCCAGTGAGGGGGCCATGCGCAGTGGGGTTGGGGAAGGAGTCTTAAATAAAAAAACTGAAAGTCGATTTCAAGGCAGCGAGCTTCTCGTGCTGTTTTGGTTAGCTCGGAAACTCTTATCTTGTAGAAGCGAGTGCAAGAGCTCCTTGCATTGTTTTGGTTAGCTAAAAAACTCTTGTCTTGTAGTAGTGAGTGACAGAGCTCGATTGTGGTTGGGAGTTTTGCATCGCTACACACAATGCTATCATGAGATGTGGAAGAGGAATCTCTTAAGATTCGACCTAATACATGAAGAGGAGCCAGTATGTACCAGTATCATTATCCTTCGTTTTACTTCATTTTATTTTTGTACCTGGACATTGGATTCTATCCACAAGGATTATATCAATGTGGTCTCTCTCTCTCTCTCTCTCTCTCTCTCACACACGCACACACACACACACACGCTCGCTCGCTCAAACTTCTCTCTCTCTCTCTCTCTCTCTCTCTCTCTCTCTCTCCCTCTCTCCTGCATTGAAAATGTCACGGGATGGCCGCCTCTTCCGTTTATCGCTGCTGAGGACAGAGCCACTTGCTGACGATGCTGACGTTGACAACGAGGATATTGACGGCGGAGCTGCCTCTGCTGCTGCTGACGACGGGCGCTGTCACTTCTGCTGCTACTGGCGACGGGCGCCTCTGCTGTTGCTAGCGACAGGTAGCACTACAATTAACGTGCTGAGAGAGTTGTCGATGATGGGCTGCTGCCGATGACGGCAACACGGTGTGAAGCCTTGCTGTGCTGCTGTGACGAACTTGCAAGTGACCCTGCTGTGGTACAAAGGCGCACACAAAAGCACGAAACGCTAGGAGCAGTTGGTACACGTGTATGGGGAGCGCGCAAGAGAGAGAGAGAGAGAGAGAGATAGAGAGAGTGTAATGATTTAAACTCTACTTTTTATATTTAAATTTCTATTGACAAATATAGAAAAGAAAGTCAAATTACACTATACGTAGGTTTTTTTCCGAGCACTAGCGGATGGATGGACAGAGAGAGAAGAAGAAGAAGAGAGTTTTAATGTTGTTGAAAACTATCCCAAGAGACCTTATAGAGCTAGCCTAGGAGGGGAGTTGAACTCAAGACTTGTTTTTCAAGATGAAAATCCCATAACCAATCGACTACACTTGGGTGATAGAAAATTATTAGACAAGCTGACATGTGATATGATGTTTAAAAGTTCTCAAGTTTTAGGTCCAAATTTGAAAAAAAAAAAAGAGTTTTTAGTAGAATTCATGAGTTCTCCTAATTTTTGTTGATTCAAACTTATAGTCTATGTAATATTTTGCAATTTAGCTGGTTGAAGATGTATTTATGAACCTTGTTTATTGCGAGCAAATAAATGCGGTGACTTTCTAGTCGAATGCATGTGCATGTGTGTGTGGATGGGAGGGTGTGTATCCTACTCTCATTGGATGTACTTGAAATGCTATTTGCCTTTACAAAATATTTAAAATGCATCTATAACTTTTCACTTACATCCAACTGAAACACACACACACACACACACACACACACACAATATATACATGTCTATTATATATGTATATTACATGCACTTACCTTACTTGCTCATTTACACTCAATCGATCCACAACCCTTTACGCCTTAGCCCACACAACTAGATCTGCCTTGGTCCTGTTGTCTGTCCAAGCCTCTGTTGGGGTATAAAGCCCAATGTGGTCGCCCAGGTAAGTGGGCGGGCCGCCAGGTATGTACACATATTCTTTTGTTAAAACCTAATAAGAACTCACTATGCTCTACACATTACAATAGAGCGAGGGCTCGGTGTGCTCAGAATTTCATTCTGAGGTCATCTCGGTCACCGTTCGGCTTCGACAAAGTTCTGCGCAGGCCATTTTCGACTACGTGGTCTCGGCGGGTGCAGATCCGACTCTGCAAATTTGGGGTTTTCGGCCTACGACTACAGGTGTTGAGGATATCGACACTCCCAGAGTGTTGATTTGTGGCTGTCTACACATCGAAGGACGGCTCACAGTTCTTGGAGGCGTGTCACATACAACACGGGCGCATCTACACACAGACTGTAGGCGACATCCACTAGTTCATCAGGTAACTTGTGTTTGCTACTTGATATTCCAGATTTCATCCTGACATTGTAGGTACTTCCACATGGGATGTATTGTCAAAGATGATGTATGTCTGTTGAGGGTTTGCTGGCTGTGAGTCACGCAGCAAACAACCGCCGCAGCGGTTATAGCATACAGTGGGAAATTTGTGGATGTATGACTTTGTGGGAAGTCTATGTACTGTCAGATTTACTGCAGCCTTTGTTGAGGGTCGAGTGAGGTTTTATTGAGTTGGGGGATTCTCGAATGTTGAGATCCTTTCGGTGATACAGGTCTTGGAGCGATCCCTCGAGAACCCTTAGATAGGCAGCTAGGATGTATTGACTATGAGTTAGACAGCTGGGATTGCATCTTTGCTTTACTGCCGTTGAGGCATTGTCGCAGTCTATGCTTACAGGACAGTGACAGGACAATCAGAGACAGTACAGGTGCAGGACAGGTTTACCCACAGCTTACAGTGTTAGAGAGACAGTGATTTTTTGAGTTGTTTTTTGGTCTGTTTTTAGTACACCAGAGCCATTTTACAAAGGAGACTCTGCCAAAATTTCTGCAGAATCTGAAGCTTTCTTGGTTCATTGACAGGTTAATATTGGTTCGGAGGCCAGTTTACAGGGGAAACTCTGCCGAATTTTTCCCAGGAAAGTAAACTACTGTGAAGTGTAGCTATGGTTGGATCACAGGACACTGCTCTTTACAATATCAAGAAGCTGGATGGAACCAATTTCCCATTGTGGAAGCAGCAGATTTGGCACGTGTTGGTACAAAAGAAGCAGATAAAACCTATAAAGCTCAAGGGGATAAAACCAGAAGATATGGGCGAAGATGAATGGATGAATTGGCACTTTCTACCATTATGCTGACTTTGGCAGAAAGCGTTTACTTCAATGTAGCAGACAAGATGTCGGCTTATCAAGCATGGTTAAAGCTGAGTGATCTTTATGAGAAGCAGAGTGCAGCTTCACAGGTATACTGGCTTAAGAAGCTTGTTGACTTGAAGATGAAAGAAGGGACACCTATGTCCAATCATCTGAATGAATTCAACACAATCTATAGTCAGTTGTCAGCTCAAGGTGTCAAGTTTGATGAACCTGTTAGAGCTATGTTCCTGTTGATCACATTGCCGGAAAGTTGGGACACTTTTCGCACAACTTTGAGTAATTCTGCACCTCTAGATGGTTTGAACATAGCATGTGTAGAAGGAAGTTTGCTTACTGAAGAAACCAATAGAAAGACAATGGACAAAGGCAAAGGAACAGCCTTAGTTGTCAGGGGAAGGACCAAAGAAAAGTACAAAGGTGGAAAGAGGAATCAGTCTCGTAGCAAGTCCCGCAGTGCTAAAGGCAAGAGTGACATAGAATGCTACCATTGTGGCAAGAAGGGTCACATGAAAAGAGACTGCAGAGAATGGAAAGCAGAAAAAGGCAAAGAGAAAGATGAAGACCATGGTGAGAGTCCTCAGTGAAGATTCAAGAAATAAATGTGACAAACACTGTTGCAGAGGATGACAATCTAGTGTCAGGAGACATCTACTTCTTGAAGAATACAATGGACTCAGCTCTTCTTACAGCATCTGATGGAAATGCACTAAGTGACTGGATTATAGACTCAGGGGCATCACTTCATGTGTCTCCAAACAAGGAGTGGTTTACTTCTTATGTGACCATTAAAGATCATGTTCGGCTAGGCAATGGGCAGACATGTGAGATCTTAGGTGTTGGAGATGTTCAATTGAATTTTCAGAATGGCTCTTCTTTCACGTTGAAGAATGTGAGACATGTTCCACAATTACAAAGAGCTTGATCAACACAGGTTTACTTGATGATGCTGGCTACGTCACCACTTTTGGACAGAACATGTGGAAGATATCCAAGGGTTCTATGACAATAGCACATGGAGTAAATTCTGGAGGACTTTCCATGATTTATGTATCAAATGTCTCTAAAAATGTAATCAATGTAACCGAGCAGCCGAACGTTTCTTTGTGGCATTGCCGGTTAGGACATATGTCCAAGAAGGGAATGGAAATCTTGTCTCGTTCTGGTTATTTGCCTGGCTTTTCATTTAATGATTTTGAATTCTGTGAACATTGTCTGTATGGTAAGAAAACACAGCAGCCACATAAGCATAGAAGCAATAGAAGAGATACACAGTTGGCACTTGTTCATAGTGATTTGTGTGGACCTATGCCTAACCTATCTCTAGGGGGAGCTTCTTACTTTATGACATTTATAGATGATTACTCGAGGAAAGTATGGGTTTACTTTCTCAAGCACAAGGATGAAGCGTTTAGTGTTTTCAAAACGTTTGTGACACTTGTGGAGAATCAGAGTGGCAAGAAGCTTAAATGCTTACGCACTGACAATAGTGGAGAGTATGTTTCAAAGGCCTTTCAGGACTTTTGTGAGTCAAAAGGTATAAAATGTGAACTTACTGCTCCTTACAATCCTCCTCAAAATGGTGTTGCTAAGAGGATGAATAGGACCATACAAGAGAAGGTCAGAAGTATGTTGTCTAATGCACAACTGCCAAATGGGTTTTGGGCTGAAGCTGTATCAACAGCTGTTCATCTTGTAAATAGATCTCCTTGCAAGGTTTTGCAGAAGGATTCAGTGCCAGAGATGGTATGGTCAGGCAAAATGCCCTTATACAAGCATCTCAGAGTCTTTGGTTGTGAGGCATATACTCACGTTCCAAAGGAATTTAGGAACAAACTTGAGCCAAAGAGTAGAAAGTGCATCTTTCTAGGCTATGGTAATTCTAGTGAGATGGGGTACAGACTTTGGGATCCCGAATCCAGAAAGGTTGTCCGCAGCAATGATGTTCACTTTAATGAATCCAAATATCATTCTAAACCAGAGAGGGTTGAGGAGATTAGAAGAGTTGTCTTCCAAGAAGATGGACCTGCACGTGCAAGACAAAATGTCAGGGCTCAAGAGGAGCAAGGACAGGATAGATTGGAACCACAGGTTGTGGTTGAGCCTGAGCCACCTATTGTGCGTAGATTTGGACGTGTCACGCAACCTCCTGATAGGTTTCTTCCATCTATGAACTATGTCATGTTGACTGATTGCAATGAGCCTTCATGTTACAAGGAAGCAGTGCAAATGAAGGACTCCGGGAATTGGCAATTGGCCATGCAGTCAGAGATGACAGCTCTGCATAAAAACAAGACATGGAAGCTAGTTAAATTACCACAGGGCAAAAAGGCTCTACCTTGTAAATGGGTTTACAGGTATAAGATCACCGCTCATGATAGTCAGCCAAAGTACAAAACAAGGCTTGTTGCCAAGGGCTTTAAGCAAGAACAAGGCATTGACTTTGATGAAGTCTTCTCTCCGGTGGTCAAGATGATTACATTGAGATGCTTTCTTGCATTGGTTGCCATATTAGATTTGGTGTTGCACCAAATGGATGTCAAGACAGCGTAGATGTGGAAATTTACATGCAGTAGCCAGAAGGGTTTGTTGAGAAAGGCAAGGAAGATTGGGTATGCCAGTTGTTAAAGAGTCTTTATGGCTTAAAACAATCACCGAGGGCATGGTACCATAAATTCCACAAGTTTATGCTTTCTCAAGGCTACAAACGTAGTGAGTTCGATCACTGTCTATATACAAAGAAGGCTAAGGATGGTAGTTGGATGATCCTTATTTTGTATGTGGATGACATGTTGATTGCTGGCAAGCACTTGGAAGAAATTTCAGCTTTGAAGTCAAAGATGGCAAAATCGTTTGACATGAAAGACATGGGTGAGGCAAGTTATATACTTGGTATGCGCATTGAGAGAGACAGATCAAAGAAGTTGATTTGGTTATCTCAAACAGAGTATATTGACAGGGTTTTGCAACGTTTCAATATGGAGAAGGGAAAGGCACTGAGTGTTCCATTGCCACCATATGTGAAACTTAGCAAACAAGATTGTCCTGTGTCTGAGGAAGAACAGACTGAAATGGATAAGATTCCATATGCGTCTGCAGTGGGTAGTTTGATGTATGCAATGATTGCTACTCACCTAGACATTGCATTTGCAGTGGGAGTAGTAAGTCGATACATGTCAAACCCAGGCAAGAAACATTGGGAGGCAGTGAAAGGAATATTGAGATACCTGAAAGCTACAAAGAGTATGCGTATATGCTATGGGAGTCAGGAGCTAAGTGTAAAGGGTTTTACAGACTCAGATTATGCAGGTGACTTAGACAACCGAAGGTCTACATCAGGGTATGTCTTTACATCGGCTGGTGGAGCAATATCATGGCGTTCTAGATTACAAGATTGTGTTACTCAGTCTACTACAGAGGCTGAATATGTTGCAGCATCAGAGGCATGCAAAGAATCAATTTGGCTTAATCGGCTAGTAACAGATTTGGGAATCAAAGAAGAGATGCCTGTGTTATATTGTGATAGTCAAAGTGCTATACAATTGGCTCGCAATCCAGTTTATCACTCAAAGACAAAGCATGTGGATGTGAAGTATCATTTCATCAGGGAAATGCTCGAGGATAAGCAACTTCAGCTTGTCAAAGTTCACACCACAGAAAATCCTACTGATCTACTTACAAAAGGACTTTCCTCAGAGAGCTTTGCGCATTTTTGCAAGTAGTTAGGTGTAGGGTAGTACATCACTTCTCTACATCTCTTGTATATTAGCTTGTATAGTAGATTCTCTCACACTTAAAGTACCACATCGGACTTTAAGTGGGAGGTTGTTGGGGTATAAAGCCCAATGGTATCTCCCAGGTAAGTGGGCGGGCCGCCAGGTATGTACACATATTCTTTTGTTAAAACCTAATAAGAACTCACTATGCTCTACACATTACAGTAGAGCAAGTTCACCATATCGTCGTGCTCTTCTTCTCGCACTCTCTGTCGCGTCGCACTTTCGCTCGTACTCCTTCAGCCTCCAATTCCGTCCTCTCCTTATCTTGCTGGTTCCCCCTTCGCGAGTCTATCTAAAATGCATCGGTACCCCTACCAAACAAACACATATATGATTTATATTATCCAGTATTATATATGATAGATAATTAAGATGGTTATATGATACGTATTATATATTATAGCTAGACAAATAGATTAGATAAATACAACCTCTCGACCTATCTTTGTATGGACGTGTGTGTGTGTGTGTATACACACACTTGTTTTTTGTAAATCTGGTATTATACACCCACATACACACACACACACACACACACACACATATAGAGAGAGAGAGACATATATATATATACTATCTCTTTCTCTCTCTCTCTCTCTCTCTCTCTCTCTCTATATATATATATTTATATATATATATATATATATATATATATATATATATATATATATATATATATATATATATATATATATATATATATATATATATTATAAACCCCCCCCCCCCCCCCCCCCCCCCCCCCCATGTATGTGTGTGTGCACTTCCACTTAGATGTTCATGGAATTCCATACACACTAATAAAATATAGTTGTGAGGGCTTAATAGCATTTCAAGTATATGCCAGTAAGCATAAACACACATGTAAATCTCTCTCTCTCTCTCTCTCTCTCTCTCTCTCTCTCTCTCTCTCTCTCTCTCTCTTTCCCCACCTATGTATGTGTGTGTGCACTTCCACTTAGATGTACGTGGAATGCCATACACACTAATAAAATATAGTTGTGCGGGCTTAATAGCATTTCAAGTATATGCCAGTAAGCATAAACACACATGTAAATCTCTCTCTCTCTCTCTCTCTCTCTATATATATATATATATATATATATATATATATATATATATATATATATATATATATATATATATATATATATATATACTTGAAATGCTATTAAGCCCTCACAACAAAATTTTATTAGTGTGTATGGCATTCCATGTACATCTAAGTGTAAGTGCACACACACATATATAGGGGAGGGGGGGGGGGGGGGGGGGGGGAGAGAGAGAGAGAGAGAGAGAGAGAGAGAGAGAGAGAGAGAGAGAGAGAGTTTTGTGGTATTAAATCAATGCACTATTGTGATAAAGGTACTCTTCAAAAAAGAAAATAGCAAGAACAAAACAAACCGCAAAGAAAAGTCGTGGCGGCCATGTTTCTCAACCCTCAAGCATTAGAACAACTTCAGAAGTGCTTACTGGACCAAATGGTGTTAGCTCATCCAAAGAGACCAATAGACCAAGTTCTAGTGTAAGCGTAAATTTACCAAGGAGACAAAGGGTTTCACAATATCTAGGTGTTCTAAGACTAATAAGAAGAGCACAAGATGCAACCACAAATTGCATTCCTAAAGCACCATTTGTCAGGATAGTGCGAGAGATAACAGAAATATGTAGAAGTGGGACAAGATGGATAGCTACAGCTGTTGCATGTCTTCAAGAAGCTTGTAAAGATTATCTTATACTATTTTAATGACACTTTCATTCTTGCAACACATGCTCATAGAGTTACAATTATGCCTAAAGACATGACAAGCTTAAGCATGCTTAGACACCGTTACGAGCAATTTAGATATATGCCATCATTTGTAGATAAAAAAATGAAAGACATTCTTTTGATTCCTCCTGCAAGAAGGCCCAAAGGTTGAAAGTAGAAGAAGTGACTGAAAAAAACATACATAATAGAGATACCAGGCTGAACCAAGACAGAATTGAGAGGCTAAAATTAAAACGGGATGACTATGAAGAGTTAAAGAGAAAGGCTCAACAATTGAAGATTTTGCAAAAAGAAGAAAATGTTTTAAAGACTTTAAATACTCTTGGTCCAAAGGTCGAAGTCTTAATGAAAGGCAATAACCATGTTGCCTTTGTCCCTTTGGAAGCTCAAGATGTCCAAATATTGAAGAGCTTTGACAATGACATCTCTGATACCCTTGTCATGATTTTCATAAGGTTGTATTTTTTTTTGTTTTTAATGAAGGGCTCCTTTCACCTATTGCTTTTATGATACTAACTTAAGTGTTCAATTGCAGCATGATCAAAGAAGAACTTCCTGAGGATGCACAAGATGAGGTGTTTATAATTGACTATCAAATCTCTTGTTTTTTAGATGAAAGAAAGCCTCCCCAAGAGCTTATAGCTTGGTTTACCCACTGCAATCCAAGTGTGAGAACTATTATTTTGCCATATATCTCAAGGTAAATCATTGTTGTGTACTACAACAAGTGTTGTCAATTGTGAAATTTATTTTTGTTCATCTTTTTTATAGGAACCATTGGAGTCTTGTCATGCTAGACATGCAAGAAAAAGTAGTTCTTTATTTGAACTCTATTGAGAAAACAACACACTTGGATATCAAAGCATAAGAAATTTAAAGTCGTTCAAAAAGTATTAAGCAAAAAGATTTAAAGTATTATAAACTGTTTCAACAGTCGTGTCAACATTTTCCTTGCAACCATTGAAAGCTTCCATGCTTTGGGAAATATTTTTAAAGAAGTTATACATCAAAAGATTCAGGTTTGAGTTCTCTTTCTTGTACTAAGCTCTTGTTGTTTTTGTAAGTTTGTTTTGTCTTATGAATTATTTTGGTTGACAGGTACCACAACAAAAGGACAATCATAAGTGTGGATGGTATTTACTGTACAATGCCAAAGCCATGTTGGATCATGTTTACAAAAGCAAGACCTCTTAGGTCTATTTCTTTATAACACTTAATGCACAAATAATATAGTTTCTTTGACTCACAAAATTGTTTTTGTATTGTAGCTTTATATTACAACATACAGAGAACTTGATGTAGCACACTTTTGCATGGAGAAAATTGAAAGCATGATAGATAATTTTAATGCTAATAGTTGGAGTAACTGCAAAGCTTGCTCAAAGGAAAAGCTAGAGTTTGATAGAAGAGAGACCACAAATGATGACCTATCAAAGTTTTTCAAATAGATGGAGTCGTTTGAAGATGAAGATCGTCTTGTAGAAGAATAGCCATCACAAAAAGAAGAGGTTTACAAAAAAGATATGCCCATTGACCCTCATGTAGAAGAATTTGTTGAAGATGCAGACATAAAGAAGTTGCCAATGCCAGAACCATCAGTAGTAAGCACCTCATGAAAGGACCAAAAAGAGATTGAAAGTGACAATGTATCTGAAACACAATAAATGTATTTGAAGTACTTTTTGTATTAGAAAAGCTTGCTTTAGATTAAGACTTTGTCTTTACCTTCTCCGTATTTGAATTTTTGTACCTAAGTGATCATTATAAAGAATACATTTAAATATATGTCCTTGCACTTCATATACTTCTCTCGGATACCTGTCAAGATAAAGAATTATGTTAGTAAAAAATATTTATGTTTCATGTAAACCGGTCGTTTTGATGAAACTACTTACTTGTCTACCATTGATTTGAAATAAAAAATATTGGGGAAGATCAACTTCATCTTCATTTATCAAATCTTGTCGAAGTTGTAGAAGATTGCACTCTCCACCAATAGATAGAGTGGTTTGAAGTTCTTCATTCATCCACACATCAATGTGCACTAAAGAATTTTCTTGCATATTTTGAAGGTCTTGATCCAATATCACAGGAACACCGTTCACTCTATGTTTATCAAATCTTGTCGAAGTTGTAGAAGAGTGCACTCTCCACTGATAGATAGAGTGGTTTGAAGTTCTTCATTCATCCACACATCAATGTGCACCTAAAGGAATGTCTTGCATAATTTGAAGAACTTGATCCAATATCACAGGAACACCGTTCACTCTATGAGATCTCTGATAGTAAAATGTCATGATAAAGTTTTGACTTTTTATCATGTACTTCACGTTTACACTTGATGCATCCTCTTTGCAATCAATTCCATTAGAATGACAAAAATCCCATCCTTTGTCTAAAAACTCAAGTAGTGTGTTCTAGTCTACATTCTTACACACAAGCATGGTACTTTTAAGAGCTATTGGACATTCACTTGTGGCAAAAAAATCCACAAATACATGGATTGGCATGCTCACTTTGATTTTCACAAGCCTACTTGCTACATTAGGCTTCAACCCTTTTTGCACTTCATTAAATAGCTTCAAGCGAATTGCCTCACTTATGTCACTAGTTGGCAAGGGCCAGTCTGAACTTTAAAAATCTGGTAAAGAAAGCTTTTCTAGTGTTCTAGAAGAAAGATCGCTACCGACATGAAAGAAAATATCATAAATAAAAACACCTAGCTCTACAAGCCGTCGATTTGTTCTTCCTTGATATTGTTGACTACCAATGAAAGCATGGTAGTCATTGATTACTCCTATTATACAATCCACTGATTGGCATTCTTCATCGGAAGAAGGATAGACATCTACAAAATAAATAAATAAAATCATAATAAAATTCAAAGAAACCACATTAGTAAAGACTTTTGCTTTATAACTTACAGTTTGGTCTATTTAATGGAAGGTTCATTGGCCATTCAGAAAGTGTAAGCTCTCTATGCATATAAACATGTTGAACAAGAACTTCTTTCATTGATTTCTTGTTGTCATTGGCATGAAAATCCTTCACCCTTGCCTTCCAAGACGACAAAAATTCATTTGTACTTTGCCTCTTTCGCTTTCTTGATTGCATTAGAATCCAAGATCCTTTGGTTATTGTCAAAGGTATCCAATGATTTTGGTCATCAAGTGTACTGAAAAGAGTATAGATTCAATAGAAGCAGAGGGTTTACGTAACCTGCTTGAGGAAGCCATAGAATGCAAAGAGAAAACAAGAGAAACTTGACAAGAGGAAGTTCAAGAAGCTTTAGATGAGAGAAGTATAATTAATCATAAGTAACTTATGAACGGGATATTTTTGTGACTAGCACTCCAGTTATGGATGATTTTTATAATAAGAATATATTTTTCCTTGAGAGAAGGACTACATCATGAAAGTACTAGTTGATTTGAAAGGGACTCTTTTTAAATGAATAAAGCTTCTTGATCTTTGAGAACAATGAAGATTGATATCTTTGTTTTAAGGGTTTAGTAGTGGTTTTCACTTCTTCTTTTAACAAAATTCTTCTTTTTAAACTCTTTTTAGTGATACTTTTCATCGTTACAGTGGCTTAAATCTGATTGGTTCTTACCTATCAGCCCTCAATTCTTAAAATTCCCTCTCTAGATCCCAAATTTTTCCATGTCACCTTGGTGGATGTGCTCCAAAGGACATTCTCTTCCATTTGGACCATACTTGGACGCCCGGGCACTCTTGGGCCGCCCATCGATGGGCGCCTAGTGTGGACACATTGACCGGCCAGGGTGGGGCTCAAACCACCAAGGCTAGAGACGTAGAATTCATCATGAAAAGTGTGTCCATCCTATGGCCACCCCTTTCATAGCATTCAGGAGCTACCGGACAACAGTTCTTTGGGTGGCCCAAGAGCGATCGTCTAGTGGCCACACTCACCAGGGGCTTCCATAGATAACTAGTATCAGATATTTTAGTTTCCCATGAGTTGCCTTGGCTAGATCTTTTCTAGTAGCTAATAGATATATGGTGGTCGGTGTGATGGCATCGGCTCGTGGATATAGATAGCAGGATGTGAGTAGCAGATACAGGTTGCCATACGCTTTCCTTGAGTGAGAGTCCATTGTGTATCACATTTTGAGAACTTTCCTGCACTCTTGAGCACTAGCCTTTGGGAGTCTCACCTTGGTTGCTTGCAGGTCGCACCTGTGAGTCTTGCAGTCTTGTTAGCTAGTTACATTGTGATTTCAATTGTCTTGTACCATGGCACCTTAGCGTCTACATCCCAATTTACCTTGTTGTGGTAGTCATGGATTGGGCAAAGTTGGACGCAACCATTATTTGGTTATGTACACGGTGTTGCCTTGGAGGGCTTGTATCTATCTTGGCTATTGTTTCATATGTGTTGTGTTGCTTTGTAGTCTTGACATTGTCTCATACTGTCTATTGGTTTAAGCTAGTTTGTGAGTCCGCATGCATACTCCATCCAGAGCATTCCACCACTAGAGAGAATTATACACCATTTCCATCCACAACTTCTTTCAACATTGTATATGTGAAGTTATGCATGCATACAACATTGAATTTATACTTTGAGGCATCAGACATGTGTCAAAGCTGACTAATAGCTTAGTGTTGGTTGATCAACTTGATGATTTGGGCTATACTACAGCTTTTGGCAATGGTTCTTGGATAATTTCATGCACTATAGTTCAAGATTGAGGGTGGTCATTCATAGTGTGAAGTAGCCTGCCCATCCTCTATAATTCGGATCATTGACTCGCTCGAAATCTACTTGAAGTAAAGTTGACTCTATAACATATTGAAGTTGAATTTTTATCCCTAGCACCGGTTCTCACCATTGACACTCTCCATTAGAGACATCTTTAACACACTTTAGTATATTTGTGCATAGCTTTCTTCGCATACTTTTTCCATATTTTTGAAATTTTTTGAGTGAGTTTTTCTTTCAAAATTTGCAAAAATGGAAAAATAAAAATAAAAAGAAACCCAAAACCAACACTTACCATAAGACCAAAACAATTATGGAATTGAGGACATGGGTCACAAAGGGAAAGTAGGCTGTGGTTCAACCTTTTGTGCCACTTGATTCAAACATGCCTTCCACATCTAGGGATGATGAACCATGTATAGAGAGACTTGTATACCTCCTGTTGAAACCTATCCATACCTAGAGAAAACCTTGTCCTCAAAGATATGAACGTCCTCAATTTAATGGTGAAGAAAGAGATAGAAACAAAGATGCCATCTATAATTTCCTAAAAAAAATGGAAAGACCTAAAAGATACCCTACTTGAGTATCCACTTGAGGCTAGTCTGTCACACTGGGGCCAAAAGCCTAAAAGTGGTGGATGGGTCTCAGGAAGTCAGAAAAAATTAAAGGGGATTGGGCTCAATTTGAGAACATTTTGTTGAAAGAATTTCTCCCTGAAAATGAGCCAGAAAGAAATTGGGAGGATTGAGATAAATCCATGCAATGGGGTAGGCCTTTGCTTGCTTACTTACATTACAAAGTATAGAGAAATAATTCTCAAGCTTTAAGGAATGTATAACTTTCTCAAAACAAGAGGGTTTATACAGGGGTTAGTAGACACTTCAAGCAAGAGATGAGAAGAATTGCATCTAAGAATTTGGAGGAAGCAATTCAATTTGCACAAATTTATGAAGATAATACTTTCTTGATGGCTTCTAATCCCACTTATTTTGAGCCCAAATCCACAGATATGGGGGTATCTAGAAGGAAAAAGGAACTTTCCATGTAAGAAACCCTAGAATTGTCGTACTAGATCCTCCGCCCAACCTCCCTTTATGGCCCTCTTGGCATAGGAGCCCTTCTCCACTGGCAGCCATCGCCGCTCCATTAGGAAATCGGAGGTCATTTGGAGGGCCTTCTAAGAAAATGTATTTTTTGCACTCTCTCTCTAGAAAAAATGACAAATAAAAGAGCTGGGTCTTTCATAGTAAAACTTCAAAAAGTGTACTTTAAGTAGATTCCTTACCCCTCTGAACATTCGTTCGTAGTGATTGAGGGATAATCCTCTTCTTAGTTGTATTGAATGAACAACGTCAATACGGAGGGAATGAGGCTAACATGGAGGGACGAATCCGCAGCCACTATTCACTTTCCATTAAACCTGCACATTTGGCTAATGGCGCACTCCTCAAATGGCACAAATGTTACCCACAAACGAGCCAAATATCACCTTCACATTGATTTGGACAATGAGTACCAACCATTGATTAAGCGCAGTAAAACAAACACACATATACCTCCCACCTCCATAGACACGCTCAGAGCTCAAGGAGCTAAACACATAGATATCTAGACGAGAGGCTCTCTCTACCCTAAGAATCCAATAACTAATACGTCTCCACCGTTTGTCAATCCTACAAGCTTATTGACCTTTGCTGGTGATGGAGAAAACGGCCTTCTGGGTTATTGTAAATCACTTACAAGAGAAGCTGGAACTTACAAGAGCATTCTCCAAGCTCAACAATGTGAGATTGTTCGCCTTTCACATTTACATTCTACAGATCAGGTTACCATTTTGCAACATAAAACAGAGGTACAAGAACTGAAAGGAAAGGTGCAAAGTTGTCAAATGAAGGACACCATCTTGGGTGGTCGTATCCGAAAGAAGAAATTGCGCAATCTTGAAACATTGCAGGTTGCATCAGGAGGTCTCAAGAAAAGAATCCGAGCATTAAGGTGATGCTTCTTGGTTGGCTACATTGTCTTAGTTAAGTAATCTCTTTGTTTTTTCTTGTTATGCATTGTTTTCATGTGCCTAAATAGTGTTAGTGAAGCAAATTTTCTGTTATTTACTTATGCATTGTCTTCATGTAGAGACTCAATCTATCCTGACAAGGAAAACATTGACCCCAAAGCCAATATAGGAAAGAGATTGAAGCCACTTATAAGTAGAAGCCTGGCAGCAGATATAGTACATGACAAGAAGTTTAAGGTTCTACAAAGAAATGTAGTGGACCGCTTTATTTCAGAGAACTCAATCCCTGCAAAAGAGATACAAGGCACACTTGATTCACTTGGTGTAAGCAAAAGAGGATATTCGGCTATCCAAAAGTCTGTCTCATCCATCTTTGTTAGGAAGGGTATAAAATCCAAACTTCTACCATCAGCCTCAAGTGTTTGGAAAGAGAGGCTTCAGCTTAACGAGGCACAGGGAGACTATCTTGGACAGCCCTTTCATATTAAAGCAACTTACAGTGGCCATGGAGCCAACATGGCATATGATGAGTTCAACAATATTTCTATGGACCTGCGGATACTACAGAAGAGAATGGTGGAGTTTTACAACATCACATTTGAAGAGTCACGTGGACTATTACATTTTGTGTTAAAACTGGATGAGTGTGAGCTTGTTAAAGAGAAAAAGCTAGAGCGTGTTACTATTACTTTAATGAATAGAGCCCTCTCAAAGTGTCCCAGTGATGATCCTTTATATTTTAGTGTTCAATCAGAATCTAACATATGGTGGCTTGGTGCGTTTGAGGTAAGCGATATTCTCAAGTAAGCTCAAATGTTCAGATCTACTTAAGTCTCATTTATTTTGTGTTGCAGGTAAAGAAAGAAGATCATGAGATTCTATATTGGGTGTTCCATCGAACTAATATTCCGGAGGTGATTGATCGACAGACTAACCAGGGAGAGGTACTACGTCTAGATGGAAGGGGAGACTTTCAAGTTCAGTGGCATCTTGCAGGTGACCTTAAAACATTAAAGTGCATGTATAATTGTGGAATGGGTGCAATGGCAAAGTCACCGTGTTTGTTCTGCATGGAGTCTGCAAAGGTCATGGACCCAAAGTGGTGGAGAAAAGCTCCAACACGTCACATTGAGGATCCTGCTTTTCGACCAGTTTTGAAAATACCACTTGTGAATGTCCACATTTGTACAATGCATGCCCTTTGCAGAATTGTAGAGAAATTGGTCTACTTATACATCGGGTTTGCTTGGAAGATTAAGAACTCTGCAGAACGACAAGTAGCCTTGCAGTGCTTAGAAATGGTACTGTCGGATATGGGGCTTCATGGTGGCAATGTGAAAATCCAGCGGGATGAAAAGAGATCAACTGCTGAGAAGGATGTCCCATGCAAACCATCCATCGGTGGGGTGAAGGCACGGAGGTTTTTATCTAAGCCCCAAGGTACAAGAGATCCAAAGCTAACAAAACATGGAAAAATATATAGCACATCTTATGTTAGCAAGGTAGAGTATCAGAGCTGGAAAAAGCTACATATTGCAGTCAAAGACCACGAACCAACTACTCGTAACGCGAAGGCTGAGGTTTGGCGATCAATAGACATCCTATTTTTGATGTGCGACAAAGATGACTGGTCACAAGGTGATATGAACAAGTTCAAGGAAAATCTCAACCTTCTGAAAAAATCATTCAAGACAGCATGGACAGACACCCAGATTACTCACTACATGGTATTATCATGTATTTCTTTCTCTCTTATGTGCAAATATGTGAGTGTAAAACATTCTAACTAATCTGTTTTCATATCCAGCACATCATCTTCAATCATTTGCCATATTTTATACAGAAGTATGGGAACCCGGCAATATGGAATACCCAAGGGATGGAAAAGTCTCATTACATGGCGAGAAATTCTTATTTCAGGCACACACGACATGGTGGCTCTCGAATCAAGGCTAACAGTTTGAGAGAACTATTTGAATGGTTCTATCGTAGAATCATTCATCGAATGCAGGCAAAAGAAGTCTTGGCAAATTCAGAAACAACACAAGCCATCAGACATTTACAACAACAAAAAGCTAAAAGATCAATGGCATACAACAACTCCGGAGCTCGTGAAAGTCAACGAAGGTGGAGAGAGACAATGGTGTATGTGAATCACAAGTGGAGAAAGATACTCTGAGTGGATGGCATTGTACAAAATTTATGTAATACATGATCTTATACAATTGGTACTTGAAGTGTATCAAGATTTTGCAGGTTCAATTTTGTTTTCTGGCACGTCACCCTTGTAACGAATCATGAGATGTTTGCCATACTCTAAAAGTTCATCTGGGTTTTGTCTACCAAGAGCTAGTGCCATTGCTGTGTAGGTGTAGTAATACGCTGCCCGACCACCTGTATAGCCTGGGCAGTAACCAAAACAATCTCTAGCAAACACTTTGTCAACAAGAATGACTTTATCTGCACTTTTGGGCAGCACCGGTCCACCCAAGAAGCGTGATAGTGTCTTGAATGTGTAAGTTGCTATTGAACCCTCTTGTGACATGGAATTGTGAAAAACTACTATCGGCGACTCGCAGAGCTTTGAAAGGTACTGTGCTACGGCAGCATCCCTTCCTCGATACTCTCTTGTCCGGCGCCGAAGGAAGTCATCCTTGTCAGCAATCCAAGACTGCACATACAATGTCAGAAATGACACAAACAGAGAGAGAGAGAGAGAGAGAGAGAGAGAGAGAGAGAGAGAGAGAGAGAGAGAGAGAGAGAGAGAGAGAGAGAGAGAGAGAGAGAGAGAGTTACCATGAAGCTCTCATCCTGCAGAAAGAGGTTTTCTTGCCACAGGTCTACAGATGTAGTTGACCCCTGACCTGAATGGTTAAACCAATCCTCCACTTCTTTGTTACTTTTCGATGGTCTTAGGCTTTGTCTTATTGCTTGGAAGGTGGCTTCATCAGGTAGTGTCTCCTTGTATTTTTCAGCTTTCTCAAAGCATCTTCGAAGGCATTCCATTGGATTGCTGGATGTTTCCATTGCCTCATCATCACTACTATCCTCTGAAACAAATCCACTCCTCTCCTCTTGGACTCTGGAAATAATAGCTAGGGAGAAATCCTCCCTTAAATAAAACACACTTTGCACATCATGTAAGAAGATATAGGTCCTGTCTCCAATCCTGAACTCAGGCACAGCTGGCAACATCATCTGAGCATGCTTCTCAGTGAAGTTACTGACATCCAATGGAAGTTTGATTTCTATGGTTTTCACAGAGAGCATCTTACTTCTTTGTACTTCAATTGCCTCAACCTCAAGGTCGACTGTGTCTTCAACCTCCTCGACTTCTTGCATATGAGTTGTCTCCTCCCATTCCTCTTCTGGTGCTGCATCCTGCTCCTCTAACACCTCATCAGGATTCTGCATGAGGAATCCAAACAGGCTGTTGAGGTAAATCATAAAGCCAAAGGCTTCCTGAATGAGTTTGCATTCTTTTTGGTGCAAAGGGCAGACTGAATGTCGGCAAGAGGGTGGTAATTCCCTATACTTCTTCACTCCCTGTCCCTTTCCACCACAGTCATTTAAATGCACAAGAGTCATAGTAGGCAGAACAACCCTTCCTACCTGCACCATCACCTCAAACTTATCTCTGTAGGACTGCAAGAAATTACTGTGCTGAGCTAATAGGTCTTCAATGTCAAACTTTGGATTAAACATAGAATGAATTAGATCATACTTGTCCCCAGCACCACAAGATGCTGCAAAATCAAACAGCCTCTCATCAGTTGCAGCTGGGTCTTCCAGAGAAGACACATCCTCCTTTTCTTTACATTTTGTACTTTCTAGCACATCTGCATCATCTGAGAAGTCTATATTTCTCTTTCTGGTATTTTTCTTGAGATGTACCTTACAGGGCACCACACCCTTGTCGGGTGAGGGATCTTCTTGCCCTGGTGACCTCTCTGATTGATCTTCACCAAGAAACTTTTCCTCAGATATGTCCTGACAAAAGTCAACAGTTCTTTTGGCAGATACATTAAGCAACTGAGCCTGCAAGGTTTGAAATCCTGGCACAAGCCCTGGATCTGGTTTCAGCCTCTTCTGCCTACTGGACCTTAATCCTAATCATCAAGAAACATAACAAGTCAAAACCATGAGCAAACATGACAATTCTGCCAAAACCAAACCATCATGATCCCTCTCTCTCCCCTTATAGATATAAAT